>NC_039263.1:14982915-15042660 GCF_003368295.1 Carassius auratus | reverse complement strand
TTTGATGACAGCACCATTATTTAGCAACAATACATCATAACTTGAAACATTCTCAGAATAAGCACAATGTAATGCACAAACGATATAGTACTGTCATGCATTGATCATTTTAAAATGCAATGATATTCAGACACTTTAAGTGACTGCATATATTTCATCGAGTCATTTTACTTTGTGTTATAATAAAACAGGTTTCTTTTCCAGGAGGTGTGAATTGTGAAACCATTAGAAAGCAATGACATATATGAAACTGGGGCCTCATTACATTAGCTTGAGCTAATGCTGTCTTTGACTGATATTTGGCAAAATGAGCATGGTGTGTTCAATGAGGTATCTCTCTAAACATAAGCCAGCTTAATCTTTAAAATAACACTCAAAATGTGCCTATTTCAACACTGGATATAAACACAAACAAATTACAACATACATAAATATCACTCGGCGAGCTCCTTAGAGCTAAGAATAACTGTAGTTTCCCAGAAAGAATTTACGCAAATGTTTTACACTTTCAGGAACTTAGTAGCTTTGTGACGCCTTCATAAATGAAGACGGAAAAGACACCAAGGCCTAGGAGAACCTAACCTATAAATATTTCTGCAATATTTTGTAATTACACTTAATAACCCCAAATTGTCTACAGACACATGAACATGAATGCCAAAACAATAATGGCACTAAGTCTAAGAGGGTGCAAAACTACAGAATACAAGACCCCAAGAATATTACACATTTAATAAAAAAGCATTATTTTTATTTTCCATATAATTTTTTTTTTTTAAATATACTGGAATCTAGGTTACTATATATGCCAGTGGCTGCTGCACCTAATCTGCATCCCATGAAGAAAAGGCATATGATGTTACCATGGTGACCCTGTCTGTGTTCTCAGCAGCGGAGCAGACAGCTCAAGCTAATTTGTGTTTCTAGGTGTGGCTTTAACCCCAGTGAGACCACCCCCCTCTCTCTTGTTATGGCCAGCCATGCTCATTCTTTGTTTAGCCTAGATCCATCCCAAATGACTTCATTTCACGCTGAATCATCCTTTATTGTATCAGTGTTTGCTTGGCAATAAACCCAGACATACGCCTCCATAGTGGACAGCACTGCAAAGATTACCTTATTCATCACTGCAGCATCAATGCTACCGGTTTATTTGTTCTGAAATACATGCCTGATTGATTTATTACTGCGCTTATCAGTGTAAAACTAAAACATTTTAATAAGTCTCTAAAATATAAATTAATGAACATATCTGGTTAACAGCTTGTTTTCCATCATAACACCCCATTCTGAATTATGTTGAAAAAATAGTTCACTCGAAAAAAAAATGTAACTCTGTCATCATTTACTCACCCTCAGCAGGTCATTCCAAACCTGTATGTATCTTATTTATTCTGTGGCACAAGAAAGAATATCTGAAAATTTTTTCCATTTAATAAACGTGAGCGGAGTCTAAAGTTGATTGGGTTCTTCTAACTTTAATTGTATGGCAAATTCAAGAAAACATTCTTCAGAATATCCTTTTGTGCTCTGCAGAAGACACTAAGTCATACCAAGTCTGGAACAATCTGGAATTAGAATTTTTGAGTGAAATATTCCTTAGCATTAATGCAGAAATGTAGTGGCAATAAAAAACATGGTCATAAACTAGTTAGAAACAAGACCTGGAAAGGCTCAGAACACTAACCTGGAAAGGAATGTGGATTGGGGGGATCCTCTCTTCAGGCACTTGGAACACAGGACATGCACAGAGTAGTGAAGGCCAGGCCATTCCTGCAGAAGAACATTGAACTCCTCCACTAAGGGAATAATGGCTTGCCCAAGCTGTCCAGATATTTGGCAAGGATGCAATGGCTGGAAATGGAGAGGGTCTCAGGCTGCAATCTGCTCCGTGAGGGCCGGTAAACTCACCATCACAGGCACTTTACCCCGATAGGCAAAGATATGATGCTTTCCATCAGACCGTTGCACCACGTGGCTGTTGATTTGCACGCTTATACCGTGCAAAAAGTCCAAGAGGGGTGGAGAAAGGAAACCTGTATTCAATCTGCAGCTGCTCAACTGAGAAGAACTGACCAGGGATCGACGAGCCCCCACTGGCCGACACCTCAGGATGGGGCTCCTCATTGCTGACCTGACTGGGAAATTTATACCAGACGGTGGCCCCATTAAGCGGCTTGCTGCGAGGTTTGTTGACACAGTAGCAGACGCCCATCTTTTCCAGCAGTTCCATGATCAGGTGCAAGTCCTGCTGTGTCTGGACCAGGGGCTTAAGCAGCAATCGAATCACATTTGATGGCAGCAAGCCGTGCAACAGAAACCCCTCCACGTGGCCGTGCATCTCCATAGACCTGGCGCCATCTCCATCGTCTCCTTCAGCCTGCAGTTTCTCAAGCATTGCAGCGAGGTCTCTCTGGAAAAACACATTCAAGATGGCGATAAACCGGGGGAGATTGTGGAAGACGTATTCCTTCAACGTCGAGCTGTCTTCAAAGTACAAAAGTTTACCGCTCTCATGTAGGTACGAGAGCGCGCTTTGCAGGCGGTCCTCCGTCAGCCCAGCCTGAAGGCCAAACCGGGCCGAATCCCACCAGGAAAGCCATAAATCCTGTGGCTTAAAATGCAGTTCCTCAAGCATCTGCCACGACTTTGGCAGGACTCTGTGGAGATTGGGGAAAATCTCCCTGTGATCTGCCACAGACATGAGCTTCTCTTTCAAATGCGGGATGTTTCTTTGAGCCACCATGCAGCTGACGCAAATCACCGGAGAGAGGATTTGTAGGCGATTGTTGAGCATGTATTGCAACTGAGACTTTTTCCGTCGTAAGTTTTTATCTGTGACCCCATAAAACAGAACATGGGGGCTAGAAGTCCGAACGTCGTAACCTTGCTCAAGGGCTTCGTCGACCTGCAGGGCAAGCACTTGTAGGCATTCAGTGTCCGTTTTTTCCTGAAGCGAAATCTGTCTGTGAATATCCAGGCACTTTTCTTCAACCTCAACCTCTTCACATAAGTCACTGTGGGTGCCTACAATGCACACAACTGCGTGTGGCACCTTAGCACTGAGCAGGTGGAGGAAACTGCCAACATGGGAATAGAAGCTCTTTGATGTATACAATTTCAGATTCACCACCAAAACATAAAGTGCTCCGGGAGACAAGAAAAAGGGTTTGATAAGATCATAGTTCTGCTTACCAGATAAATCATATACAATGAATGTAAGACTCCGATCTGCATCCGCTACCCAGTTCGTCACGTCAATACCCCTACATCCAATGGCCATCTTGGCATCTGACGGTTTGTTGACAATGCACTGCCTGAGTGTGGTTTTCCCTGCATTTCTCTGGCCCATCAAAACCAGTTTAAGCCTGGGTTTGACAGCAGGCTGGGAATGTGCAAGCTCCTTCTGATAGGCAGCTATGTAGGGGATCCCCTTCATGCACACTTCATACGGAGGCTGAATGAGAGGATTATCCTTCACCTTCCAGATGTTGACTTTGGCAAGTTTTCCAAAATTGTCTGGGAGGATGGCAATTTGGTTACCCTGTAAAACCAGCTCCTCCAATCTCCCTAGCTCTACAATAGAGTCAGGGAGAAACGTTATGCTATTATTGTCCAACCACAAATTAGCAAGATTGCACAGCTGTCCTATCTCCTCAGGGAGGAATGTCAGTTTATTCCGGCTTAAATACAACTCCTCCAAACTGGCGAGTTTGATGATAACCTGAGGAAAATGTTCGAAAGAATTTGAGGAGAGATTGAGCATTTTCAGTTTCAGCAGTTTCCCAAACGACTGCGGCAGGCTTGTGAGGAAATTATTATCAAGCATCAGGCTCTCCAAGTTCTGCAGCTCACAAAATGTTTCAGGCAAAAACGAGAGATGAGTGCTGCTGAGCCACAAGATTTTAATAGATTGGAGCATCATGATGTTTCCCGGAAGACCTTCTAGTTTATTTCCAGAGCAGTCAAGCTCCTCTAGATCAGTAAGGGCAAGTATTTCAGAAGGGAAACGCTGTAGCTTGTTATGATCCACATCGAGCGTTCTGAGCTTCCTGAGCTGTGAAAAGGTCCTGGGGAAATCATGCAGCTCATTGAAGCTGATGTCAAGCTCCTCCAGACTTTGCAAAGTCCCAATCTGAGATGGCAGGTGTTGGATTTTGTTATGACAGATGCACAACTTTTTAAGCCCCTTGAGAAGATCAATATCTTCTGAAAAGTGGTTCAAGCAGTTGTGACTGATATCTAATTCAACCAGCTGACTAAGTTGAAATACTGCAGTGGGGACTGTTGCAAACTTGTTCCTTCGAAGAATGAGGATGCGAAGTCTGGTTAGGGTTGAGCCCAGTCCCTCTGGAAGCTCTTGAAGGGAGTTGTTGCCCAGATTGAGGACCTCGATCTCCTTTATGTCCTCGGGTAATGTAATTTCTTGGCAGTTTTTGGTGCTGAGAGTCAGCTGTCTCAGATTGCTCCTCAGCTTCCTGGAGCGCAAAGCAGCATCCCTCCATAATCTAGCTGTCTTCAGGTTATTCTCCTCAGCCATCGTATCGAAGCCGTCCTCCTCCTTGTTCTCATTGAGCACAGTGATCAATCACTTGGGCAGCATAGTGTCGCTTTATCTTGCTTTATCGATTCGTGTACTCCGCCCAAAAATCCAGATGAAACCAACATTTAGACAATGCTGATTTCATCTTTATCCGAAAATATGCAGTTCCGTTCAATCGCATTCAGGAAAACAGGGCTGGGCTGCGTTCTTTCACGCATCCTCTTTATCTGCGCTATCGACCGCAGGATAAAAACCACACGCGCGCATCAAAACTCGCATCAGCCCAGTATGCGAAACTGGCAATTCCGCCAGCGCCTCCTTTGATATCACATGAGAGAAAAAAATCTAAGACATATCCAGTGAGTTGGAATGAAAGAAGGGCAGTGGCGGCTGCTGTAGTCTTTCCTCGTGTGTCTCCGCCTATTCTCGGCGCATGCAGCCAGCAGTGAATGTTCACAGGAGCAGCACTGCGTCAAAGCCCCACCTTCTCTACGCGACGGCGACGCAACGCTCGCATAAACAAAAGCCTTGATTGGTCAGTTGGGTGGTGACGAAGCACGCGTCGCGTATTAACAGCGTTTGTCTAGTAGCGTCGCGTTCAGGGATATGGGATGTGAAAGTAACTTCGTTTCTATAGTTTCGGTTTAACTAACACTATTTAACATCATAGAACTGTGCGCCGTCCAAAATGTAAATAATAACTTCCTTCCAAAACATCGCGCGAAGACAGACAGCTGAATACTGTTTGCCTATGATTTGAAAGGGACTTTAGTCTTTGTACACAAGACCTGGAAACAAATACAAAATACATAAGAAAAACACAAATCAAATTCATGCCAATTAGTCCGCCTGTCTCCTTGCTGGCTTTATTGATGGTGGACTTTGTGTTGCTTACGATTAAAAAAAAAAGAAAAAAAAAAAAAAGAAGTGTTTTTGATGCCATCTGCTGGACACTTTCTAAACTAATATCTAATCAGATCAACAGAAATATTAACATTAAAAAGAGAAATAGCATAATTATTTTCACTAACAATTTTTTTTACAACAACGTCAGTACATTAGAATGATCATGACTGAGTGTTAACATCCACTTGATTGTCGAAATCTCGATTATTGCATGGCCTTGGAAAATTATATATGGTGGCCAGAAACAGAGTAAACTTTGTGTTGACAAGTCCTGTTGCAATACTAAAACATATCTAAACATTGCATAGATTATAACGGTGCAAAGAACCCAATAAGAAAAAAAAAGTAGTACACTTGAAAATCAAATCTAAATAGGAATAGCATAAAGTCATATCTCTTAAAATAATATTGTACAGAGGCATCATAAAAAAATGTTTATTGACAAAATAATACAAATTGAGTTTTTCATTGGATGTGCAACATGAATTAAGAAAAGCAATGCAAAGTAGTATTGCAAGTATTAATCGCTAACCATCAGTTAGACTTAAAACTACTGTTTTCAGCTTATTAGGAGCAATTTCAAAATACAGTACATAAACTCAATTTTCAGTAAATCCATTGATCTGCTATAGTGCAAATATGGTGTACACATTTCAGGATTAATTTTAAGAAAACCCACATTAGTTACTCTCATTTATCTTACATTTACATGGAGACAGGTTCTGATATTTGACCAGACAAAGCAATGTTATTTCTGTGAGAGAGGCTTTAAATTATCCTTTCAGTCTCTTTTTGGGGGGTTTGAGGTGCTGGGGCTCCTTCAATAGGGGCAGAGATAGGCACGCTCCGTGGTTCTCCTGAATGCAAGCACTCATTCACCCGCAGCTGACAGCCGTCCTTCAGCATGTAGATGGCAATTCTGGCAATGTTGCGGGAGTCATCTAGACCACAGTGGGGACGTCCGTCATACTGCATTCCAAGATTCTCCAGCATGCAGATTAGTTTCGTCTGAGTTCGAGGAACCTGTGAGAAACAAGCATGAGGCACATGAAAACATCAGTATTTGTTCAAACTTAATACTCCAAAGCCAACTTTTTACCGTATGAGATACTCATCTTTAAAGTATCCCAATACATTTTTGTACAATTTAGATATCAAGATCCTTTTTTTCTTTTAGATTTTCTTTCTTTCATAAGGAATCATAAGAAAATTGAACAAGAAAACAAACCTTATAAAAGTTTCCATAAGACTTTCTGATATTGATCCATTTTCTGGCGAACTGTGGGTATCTGATGCAACTCAGTTTACACTGGGTATGAAGAAATTTCCCCATGTCCCATGACCTACACAAACAAGAGAGTGAGCTGTACATTGTATTGAATTTCATTAGCCATGCTTAAAGTGTCTGGTTAATCCTTACCCATCTGTCAAAAATGTATATTTGTACTTTGTGCCAAGTTCTTTTTCCTGTAGCCAAGAAACTGCTCGCTTTAGAACCTGATGGAATGTTTCTGCCTCATCCACCATTTTCTAAAAATAAATAAATAAAAATTAAGAATTAAAAATTGCTTGAGCAATTGCTTTCCATTTAATTTTAGACTAAAAACTTAGATACACTACCATTCAAAGGTTTGGGGTCAGTAATATATATATATATATATATATATTATAAGGCTCTGTATGCATTTATTTGATTGAAATTAGGGATGCAACGATACAATTCTTTTAGAATTGAGCCGATACCGAAAAATTCGGAGTATCTGCCGATACCGATCCAATACCATTTTTTTTTTTTTTATCAATGCAGAATTTCTATAATTCTCGTGTTGACAGGATCATCTATCTTTTGTGTGTTAAACACAATCTACTACATACAGACAACTTAATTTTAATGAAAAATAGCAAATGAAAACATATATAATTATTATCTATGACAAAAATACAATTCAGCAGAAAAAGATACTCTAGAAAAATCCCGGGTCCATAATCATTTTATAAAATCTAGTGAAATATTTTATCAACAAATGTTAAATATTGCTCTGTATTGTTCTAAAATACATTCATGAAAAAAATAAGTATACACATTTATACAGAAATCTAAAAGACTTCTTTTATACATCTTAAATTGTTATTTAATTCGATATGCAGTTCATAAATCTTACCTGTGTGATTCCAGTAAGTTTAACACAAAACTCCGAGAGCTGTGGGTTCACCACTGGCTTCACATACTGCTGAAATGAGTCTACCTGTGATGACAGGAATGAAATTACAAACAAAATACAAATTTAAAAAAAAAAATAATGAAAAAAAGTGTAAGATGTAAGTGTTAAGATCAGTTCATGGGCTTAACACTGTGGCTTTGCTCAAATCTATAATGATTCATTTTGGCACAAATTAAAATCTTTCTTTTCCACAACTAGCAGATCAATTATAAAACAGTTAACTCTAAATGTTTGCCTGGCCAGAATCAAGCACACATGTTCCAGACTGTTCCCTCACCAACTCACAATCTCCAAGGTGTGCATGTCGATCAGCACCATGGGAAACTCAATGATTTCATGCAGGTAGTCAGGTGGGTTATTCTCTTCACACGTTGCTTCAAAATCCACCACACAGATGTAGTCAAAATATGTATCAGTGCTCCCATTTGCAGCAGCTGAATGCATCAGTTTTTGCTTTTTGTAGTAACTTTTTAGGCGCTTCCTCAGGACATCCTTAACTCCCCTGAAAAGAGACAAACTGTATGTGTGAATCTGGAGTAACTGGCAGGTAAGACGAATGTAAATAAATAAATACAATTAAAGCTCTCAGTACCGCGTGTCAAGCTTCAGCTCAGCACATTTTGCACGCAGCTCATCTTTATTCATTCGGTTGATGGTGCCATTTTCCACTGCAATCTCTTTATACACGGGATCACTGAAATCTCCTTGTTTCGGGGATGAAGGCTTCTGTTTCTCATTTTTTTCACATGAAGTCTTAATGTAAAACAGGGAAATAAAACATTGTTTAGAGTTAGTGTTGTTTCATCCTTATGCGTTTATGCATTTATTTCAGATTTGAATCACTTGCTCACCAATGGATCTTATGCAGTGAATGAGTGCCATCAGAAAGAAAGTTCAAACATTTGATACAAACTTCACAATAATCCACACAACTCCAGTCCATCAATTAATGCCTTGTGAAGTAATATGCTTCAAGTTTCTAGTGAATAAATGCATAATTTTTCCAGTGGAGAAAAAAAGTAATCTCTTCTAAATCAGGAGAGAAATATACTGTACACCGATCAAGCAACGTTTACAACTGAAAACATTCCAAGAATAGAGCTAAACAAATATCAGTGGGCTTTTTCACTGGAAGAAGCAATACAATGGACTGTGAAGCGATGATATGAAGTCAAAACACATCTTAATGATGGATTTGTTTAGATCAAACAACAGCTTTTCACTTCACAAGACATTAAATAATGGACTTGACCTGTGTGGATTAGTACTTAAATTGCAATTTGAACTCTTATTCTGATGGCACCCATTCACTGCAGAGGATTCACTGGTGAGCAACAAGAAACAAACTTGTTTATATTTTGAATATTTAGAGGGTTAAAAATTTAAGAATTTATATTTGAGATGAATCACTCTAAAACAGTTAAATATAAGTAAATATTAATACATATTTCTACTAAATATGAGTCAAAACAACACCTAACATAAGACAACACACTGCGAAAGTATTACAGCAATCATACATGGGAGAAATTTTATATGACTCAGCTTGTTAAAATCACAACATGGTCACTGGTTTTTGATAACGAGACTTTTAACTAATTTACCATAATAAGTAACGTTATTTGACCTGTAATATAAATGATGGTGATTGAAACTCTCACAAAACGTGAAATAGTAGGAACTCATTATTTAGCCAGAGCTAACTGTATAACATTAATCTAGCAATGTTACTGACCGTGTGTTAAAACACTCACATTAGCGCAGCATTCCTCCTCTTCATCTTTCTCAGACGTCGAAGTCTTATTCACAGACTGACCGGTCTTCTTCTGGGACTCCATCTGTTTTGATTATTTAGTTAATTTCATAAACACTCACGTGAACGTTATATCTGGTTTGGCGCGTTCACGCTCAGTGTCTCTTATTTAATCCGCTCCGGGCGAATTATTACAATCCTAATGATTGTCTATATTTCTCAAGTTTCTTTTTTTGTACATTGTATTATAAGTATCCCCTATTTGCAAAGAATTATACTTCTGGTTAGCTGCTGTTATTTAAACGTGAACCAAATAACAAACGCGGTCTCTGACGCTTCAACGTACACAGGAAGTTGTCATTGAAAGGTCGAACAATTGTAGAATAAAAGACCCATCAGTTTTATTTATTTTTACTTAGCTTTGTTACAAGCGTATTAATGGTTATATTGTTAATGTACTCGTTCTAACATACATATTAAACCCCCCTTCAGAAAATTCCAAAATAAATATCCTCTCAAAGTGTGTAATTTGTGTGTAACATTCTTATTGTTTATGTACTCGTTCTAACATACATATTAAATTCCCCTTCAGAAAATTCCAAAATAAATATCCTCTCAAAGTGTGTAATTTGTGTGTAACATTCTTCTGAGGATAATCAATCCGCATGGACAACTATACACCAAGTAACACTTGCAATAATATAAAAAATAAAATAAAAACATTCTCCATGATGTTGCTATTTACGTTATTATCTGTAAATGAGGACAAGTCAAATAAATATGTTTTGCTCCAATACTTTATTTGAAGTTTTCAATGACAATGAACATTTAAAACATTGCATTAAAATGCAGAAAATAAACACACCTAATACCATTGAGAGAACATTTCTTTTAACAATGTCTTTAAAGTGGTTCTGGCAAACCCGTATTCACACTCAAACAATGCTATTTAAAATGGGTGACAAGAAGTTAAAGAACAAATTAAAGTGCCTACATTACCTTGAACAAATGATACACATTACTTATTAACTTGCATCACTAATAGCATCATCATCTAGTAGTGCAGTCAATCACAGTGAGAATCAGTCATAGTCAATTAAAATACAGAAATGTAAATACTTTTAGGGTTTTACATTAAAAATGAGCTGTTCGGGAAAGAACAAAAACATATGAAAGAATTTGTATACAGATATCCAGGTGGAGTACAATTCCGGTCTCACATTTTTTGGGGGAAAATCACTGACTTTTTGGGTCATTCCGTCTTCTCTCTTAGCAAGGTTTTTCAGATGAAAACCATTTGCTGCTCACAAGAATTTAAGTCAAAATTTTATGATCATGATTTACAGTTTAGCAAATATACTGGCCAGCAGATTTACTTAGACGTAATTCATTTACATTGAATAATTTTATAAAGGTCCACGCAAATCCATACAAACCCAAAATCAACCTTGAACACTTTCACATAACCTGTACAGAAACGAGCATTAATGCATTTGACAGGCACTGAAAAAACAAAAAACAAATTGACCCTCATAATTACATTCCTACAACACCAGGAACACTATTTAAAAAAAAAAAAACAATTCATTCAATCCAATATTATTGACGATAAATATCTCAAGTGTCCATATGGCTTCACGGTCCAACAGGTCCTTGATCAAAGAACAACGTGTTTTTTAAGGAGACATTTATCACAATGGATGTGTGTGCAGGATAAAGTGTCCCAAAAGCAGATTCTTAGTAATATGGACCAATGTCTTCATATCCAGCGTAGCTTGGCCAATTGGGAAAGATTCCACGTGAGCATCTGGGGCTGCCGTATCGGTCAAAAAGAACGTCCCAGTCGCTCACATCATATCGCTGATGGTCAGCCATAGTGTCATTTGAACTCTTCTTTAGTGCGGATTGAACAATTCTGTAATTCTTTCCTTGGTTGTTGTCCCAGAGCGTTACGCCATTGACCTCGTAGCAAACGGCAAACTCGATGCGTTCGTGTGGAGGCACCTGATCAGGCAAAGAAGCTTCGAATGAAAAGGTGTCACGGTTTGAGCCGGTGTAAGTGTCCTTGATGTACTGGCATTCTATGTCCGTGTGACTTTTCCAAGTGTCAAATGTAATGCGAAGCTTAACGGACTTCTCAAAGGAAAGGTTTTTGACTTTGACCGTCCCTGCTATCGATTTTTCCTTAAGCATGCAGTGTTCGAGGCAGACGTTTTCATTCTCTATACGTTGACGGAACTTTAAGTAATCTGCAGACGGCTGGTCGAAGTCGAGGGTTAGCTTGTCCTTCGCTTCTGGCAGAGTCACAGAAGAGCTAAAAAACGGCACAACGCTGGTTGGGATGTCAATAGGGTCATCAAATTCAGAAAAGACCTTAACCATCGTCAGGGCGAGGCCCTTGTGATCAGCAAAAGATACACGTTTTTTGGCCCTGTTAGGTATCGCCAAGGGTGCGCTGGCACCATTCGACTCTGGCTGCTCCCTCGGAGAGCCGAAACTGAGTTTGGTACTTTGACATCGGTGCAGACATGGTCGCAAGGGCCTACTGTATTTAGACACCCTCAGGTTCAGGAACTCTTCTTTTGTCAGATAAATCGGCATGGCGAGTTCAATCGGCATGGTGGGTTCGTTGGGACGGCAGCCACTTTCACTGAAAATGCAGAAGTGTGTATTAATAACCACATTACTACAGTGAGAAATGTCTGTTCTGGTCTGTGAATGTTGGTTGAAAGCCAATGAAATTTTCCAATATTTGACTAATTCAAATTTCTCACTCGTGCTTTAATATAGCACAGCATGAAATCCTTAACATATACACTCCGTTTAATTTTTTTTTATTCATTATGCACAGCAAACAGGGCTTAATATAGACTCAGAATCAAATAATTAAACATTAAGCAAAAGATTGCAGTAAGTGAGACGGTCAAACAAGTTTATCTAAGCTGCAGGTCAGGGGGAGGGGATATGGAGCCTGCATATGGAGAACCAAAGAGACTGGACAACAAAAGATATTGGGCACCCTCTAGTGTTCATTTGTAAAACACTTCATTCAAAATCATTGAATGACAATAATCCTAATCTTTACAACAAAGAACTTTATTTTTAGATGAGATACTATCTATCGGAAAAACAAACAAAATAATTAATTTTCAGACTGGCAAGTATTGTAACACGGGGTGAGCTTTAACACTAGAAGTTTAACCAAGGAATGTCAATCAAACTCGGTTCCTGTAGGACCAAAGCATTGCAGAATTCAGCTCCAACTCTAATTACTCACCTCTGAACCTGCAAACCAATGTCTTTGGGATAACATTAAAACTAAAGGCTGGAGCAATTTTGAGCTAAACTCCACAGGACTGTGGCCTTCCAGGAGCTGAGTTGAACATCCCTGTTTTAACCAATTATAGAAAGTAGTTATATAAATGACTACTGCAGACAAGCAGCAGCCACCTAAGGTGACAGTAGATCAGGGTTTCTCAAATCTAGTGCCATGCAGAGTTAATCTAAACCCCAGATCAAACTCTAGTGATCCTGAAGACCTTGATTATTTGTATCAAGAGTGTTTGATCAGGGTTGAAGCTCAACTATGCAGGGCACCGGCCCTCCAAGCCAAGACCTGCAAACCCTGTAGTAGATGTTGCAATATGGTTTAATAATTACAGGTTTACAGGGCAAAATAGAATTGCTATATAACTTGCAAAAGCTTTTCATTTGTATGAAAATTTGCTAAAAATTTAATGGCTGAGGAGATAGGGAGGATTGACAACTTTGACAACACTATTTTACAGCTTACTTCCACTGGTCCCATATGGATTGTATCGTGCTGGCCTCTATTTGCCACAATAGTTGCAATAACTAACCCGTACAAAGTTTTTTATTTTTTTAATTCAGTTTTAAAATATTTTAAAATCTTTCCACAAGTAAATACTGTTACTATGCCATACCATAATAATCTCATGGACACAATTCATAACCTCTAGCAGTGTGTTTGGTTGGAACAACAGCACTCGTTGTAATTTTACATTCATTTACACAACGTATAAATAAGCGATAGGTTTCACAAAACAACTTTAGTTTGCAGAATAGCAAATTCTGAGGATACAATTTAAAAAGTCTTAGACAAAAAAAGCTCCCAAAATCTTACCCTCTAGCTTGTTATCGAGGAACAATGAAACATTGTTCCGGTCGGTCTGGCGCGAGAACGATTCGATTAAAACTGAATATTGTCATTTGAAATAATAGGCAATCGCAATTAGCTTTAGAAACAAATGGTGTCGCACCTGTTGGAGCTCATTTTTAGTTGCAACTTTAGCCCAGGTCCAACATAACATCACGCTTTATCATACCTCGCCTTCGTTTTGATCAACATCTCCTCTCGTAATCTTTAATCTTTTTTTTAATCCCAATGTTATGCAAAATTGCTTTCCTTTTCCATATATATATATAAAAAAACTTCAAGCTTAATATCATTTTTCGTTCTGCGTCATGCTCTTCCTGGTTTGCAGACGTTTCCCTGGGCACGAACGTGTTTAAT
Organism: Carassius auratus; assembly: GCF_003368295.1. NCBI lineage: Eukaryota > Metazoa > Chordata > Actinopteri > Cypriniformes > Cyprinidae > Carassius > Carassius auratus. The sequence goes on along the minus strand of NC_039263.1, from coordinate 15,028,702 downwards.
AAAAGTTTCCTCCCTCCCTTAGATTAAAAATCCCTGCGTGCCTGAACACGAATCAACTCAGCCCTCTTCAAAATTAAAATTGATCATCAAACTGAGAGCATAAATTCATGCATACCTGCGTCACGACATTTGAACTGGACCAAACTCTTTCACCAAGCCCAGTGTCTCGTGTTAGTAAATGCAGCTTCAGCTCAATAGAGTAAAACGCTCGTGCTGCTGATGTGCGTCCGGAATGAGCGAGCCTCCTAGTTGAACCGGCCGGCACCAAAATTACATTTTGGCCGAAGATCACCCCGTGTTCACGTGAACTACCTGTTTGGACCAATCACTGCAGGCTACAGGGGCATGCATGCACCGCATACTGATCAATGGCATGTCACGTGACTGCAAAGACTGGGGGTCAGTAGGCCATGTCTGGAGGCCCCCCTGTGTTTTAAAAATATCCACCACTTTTACTCCCATAAACATGAACCCACTAACTCCTTTCAACGCTTTCACATTCTATGACCAGTGCAGATAATGTTTCAGTTCATTCAGTTCATTAGTTATTCTGGGATTATTGTCTGTGTTAACAATTTTATGTGCATTGATAATGGAAATGCAAAGGAATGTGTTCAGCACTGTTGTCTTGGAGGGGACAAGCACTCTTGTAACCAATTCCTTTGCTATCTGTGGTTGTTGTCTAGTTTGTTTCATGTGACCTTTTATTACAATTCAGGCTCTTTTTCCTTTAATTTTTCCTGTTTATGTAACACAGTTCTTTCTTTTTTCCTCACAGTTCTAAGAAAATGTCATAGTAGCACAATATAAACTCAGAATCATTATAAAAAAACTGAATTGTGAGATAAAAAAGTTAGAATTCTGAGAAGAAATGTTTCAGAAAAGTATATACACTTACAATTGAATTGTAGATGTAAAAGATGTAAAACTCAGAATTCATAGGAAAAAAAGGTCTGAGTTGTGAAAGTCGTGAGAAAAAAAGTCAGAATTTCACAATATAAACTCAGAATTGAGATATAAACTCACAATTCTGAGAAAAGTCAGAATTGTAAGATAAAATGTGGTATACAGTCAGAATTATCAGAACAAAGTCAGAAATGTGAAATGCAAACCTGAAAGTCTGAATTGAGAGATAAAAAGATGTTTTTTGTTGTTGTTGTTTTTTTGTTTTTATCCCATGATTGTAACATTCATAGTTTTTGGCCATAACTAGCATAAATCTCAAAATAAGTGTCCAACATGCCACATATAGAGGAAGTCAAAGAAACATGAAATGAAAGAAAATTCTGACTACTGTCTGTCAACAGCAAAAAAAAAAAAGGTAAATACAGTATTTTGCTCATGTGCATAATTATGTGCATCACCTCAAAGCAACATTTTGTTTAAACATCCTTTCTCTGCTCCCATTGTGCCACGTGGATCATTTAGTCCAGTCAACTTAGACTAGGCCTCTAAAATGTATTTCAGAAGCTCAGTTATCAGTCTCTTTGCTATTTGTTATCCTAATGCACATCTAGTCGATATTATACAATTACAAAGCACTTTGTTTTTGCATATGCAGTCAATAAGAGGAACTTCATTCACTTTTTATCTCATAGTGGAAAAGGAGACGTGGGTGTTATTTAAGGAACTTAGTGTTTTTTTTTTAAATCTGTTTATTTCCCTACATTTAAGGCAAAAAATTATTGAATGAGGCAATTTATAAAGTATACATTTATGTATACATTTAACTTTATAGTGGACTTTATTAAGACTCTGTTATGTCTTAGTGTTTAAATGTATACATATATAATTGACCATCATGTAAAATGTGGGATTATTTCACATAAAATTGGAACATTTAAAAAGTCTGAAATTCAGAAGTGCACAAAATCTTAAAAGTGGCATGAGTTTTGAAATAGCAGTTTAAAAAATATATACATATTCTATATTTAATTAAAAGCAACCTGAACAAATATATATATATATATATATATATATATATATATATATATATATATATATATATAGGAGTCAGAATTATCCTCAGTTTCAGTGTGGAGACAAATATATATATATATATATATATATATATATATATATATATATATATATATATATATATATATATATATATATATATATATATATATATATATATATATATATATATAATATATATATATATATATATATATATATATATATATATATATATATATATATATATATAGGAGTCAGAATTATCCTCAGTTATCCTCAGTGGAGACATTGGGACACTGTGGTATATCTCATCCTACTGTAGCCACAAATGATGCACAGATATTGCGGAAAATCCACAGATAATTCCAGATACAGTAACACTATAGGGCCAAAAACAGCCATAGTCAGTAGAAAAGGAGAAGCTGTTTTAGGCACATCATGGGTTGTGAAATAGTGAACTAAAACAGACTGTAGAGAAGGTTAACTGGAGAACAGCTGTTAAGGCTTGTTCATTCTGAATCAATAGATAAGACAACTGTACATAAAGGTGACAAGAAGAGGTCAAATGGAGGTCATGCTGCTGTATGCATTATGTTTGATCATGCTTGAAACTAAAGATCCATAAATACACAAAGTCTAAAAGAAAATATGTTTCTAGGTGATGTATTTATTTGCGATTATGCAGTCTAATATCTTTTTTTCTTTCAGATACAGTTCAGAAACATATGCGATAATAAATTGAAGTATTGCGCTTAGAAAAGTATTTTCAGATATGTTTATAGCACTGGATTCTTATGACAGATGATATGACACCTATGCAGAAAGAAAGGCACATCCTTTAAACAAGGGCTACAGGGGTTCATTTGTGAACCTCTGTGATTGACAGAGCAGTGTGGACAGAAATGGAGCAGCTGTAGAACTTCCAGAGCACATTTAATCCTGTGTATATTTGAAACAATTTAACACAATTTCCCCAAAACACTATAAGCATAACAGATTAAGAGAAAGGATTAACTGAAAAAAATCTGTTAAAATTTAAATGTAAAAATTGTGGATATACATATTTTGACTATATTTGAGACTATAGAACTTTTGAGCATGCAGAGAAAATCAAATCGCTTTGTAAACAGTAACGTTGGACTGTCGGTGTGATAAGAGTTCAGTGATTCTCACGTAAACATTGTCATTATGTAACAGGAATCAAACAAACAGAACCTTAGATACTTAATCACAGGTCCATTCTGCGCTAGTGTTTCAGCCTGGACATCCAAATATTTCCAAACAGCTGAGAAAAGGAACTCTGACCTCAGAAGGTCATGACTTTCACTAATATCTGGCAACAGTTAAAACAGACTGTTACTGAGGGGAAATCTGCTGTTTTGTTTTGTCAATTTTGGATAAGTGATGGTCTAGTTGAGTTGACCAGTGAGGGTCAAGGAAATGAGTAACAAAGTTTTTTTTTTTTAAACAGCTGCTTATTCATCCAAGGCAAACTTTGCATTTGATGTTGGAAACAAAGTATATTGATCTGTTAAAAACAAACAGTTTACGTGCTTGACGGATCATAGAACTATTTGAATTCAGTTTTGAATCACATATTTTACTCATAAACTTTTTTTAAAAGTTTTTTCAGGGATTGGAAGACCAGGGGCCTGTACCATGATGGTAGATTAACAAATTCAGAGTTACAGGACTAGTTTTGAGTTGACAAAACCAAACCTCTCCAATCTGGCTTTGTTGGTACCATGATGCTGATCATCAACTTTCTTTGTCAACTCAGGCTTTGATCCCGAGTTTGTGGAGCGCATGCACATGTATGTGTGACATCACTGGCGAACAGCCAATCACGAGCCTTGCAACACAAAGCAAGTTTGATTTAGTTTTCGCAAGAGACCCATCGATGTTCAAAACTAAAGGTTAAGACATCGAACAATATGACACATTTAAAAGTCATATGAAAAATAAAGGAGGATAAATAAAATAAATAACCTTGCTCTATCAGTGCAGTGACAAGTGAAACTTGTTATACATATGAAAATATATAGTGATAGAGACATGTACAGGTCAGATTTTTTATTTTTTAAATAGTGCAATATTTTGATACTACAGCTTATTTATATTACATGATCTGTATACATTAATATTTATTCAAAATAAACAATTTATAATAACTGTTAAACTAAATTTGCTTATTTGTGAAAGATAAATAATAATAATATGAATCACAATAATTATATGAATCATAAAATGACTTAGTAATCATCATTAAAGCCATATTAAAGCCATCATTAGTGACCTTTAATTTGGAGCAAGATAAACTGGAGGAGTCACTTTGTGTTTTTTTCTCACATCTGATTGGTACACCTTCAGTTTGAGATCTCTACCCCGAACATAACTTGCCTCGGAGCAGGTTAGCGAGGAGTGTAAGTTACTATGGCAATGAATGCTGCTAAAAGCCAAGCCATTTACATGGTACCTTAAAACCCAGGATTGGTGCAAACTAACCTGAAATTACCTGGCTAGCCAGATAATCTAGCTTCATGGTACAGGCCCCAGCAAACCATTAGTTTTTTTTTCACCTCAGTAAACTATTTTATTCTGCTTTCTGTTGACTTTAACATTTAGAAAGATTTACTTACATAACATTTAATTTACATACATAATTTACATAAACATACATAATTTATTTGTCGTTTTATTTTCAGAAAAATATATTTCTGCCTGTTATTTGTCTTTTTGTTTGATTTAATTTATTTCTTTGTTTATTTCTTTGATAATACCAAGCCTCCCCTGAATTTTATTGGCTGCAACTGTGGTACCATGGTAAAAAGACACAGATAGCAAAAAATATTATTTGTCCGTTTAGGTAATTTGCAAGCGGAAGTTTTACTCTGACACTTCCCGGAAGTTCTCCCCGAATGTTTTCGCTGCCAGAGGGGGATTTGAGTGCGAAAATGGCGACGTCTCGTCGCACTTCCCAGCAGCAACAACAACAAAACTTATCCTCCCCACCAAGACCCGACCCCAGTCTCCTCACTCCTCCAGAATCCCCCACAGACACCGGCGGCTCCGCGGCTGGCGAGAGGCCGGAAAGCATCGGTGATCCGGATATCGCTGCTGAAGTCCCCGCTCCGCTCCTCAGCACCAGCAGCAGTAGCTCCAGCTCGAGCAGCGCTAGCTCGTCTACCACCGGCGGGGGCAGTAGTGCGGCCTCCACTCCCGACTCCGGTAGTGCCAGTCCTGGAGGCAGCGTCTGCGGGACGAGTGGGGCTTTCAGGGAGCTGTTTGAGGCCTGCAGGAATGGGGACGTGTCTCGGGTGAAGAGGCTGGTGGATTCGGTCAATGTAAACGCTAAGGACATGGCCGGGCGCAAGTCCACCCCGCTTCACTTCGCTGCAGGTAAATTAAATGCGAATAAGATATATATATATATATATATTTTGCGATCAGTCTCGACCTGGAAAGCAGCCAGGTAACTTAGTCGGTTTAGGTCGCTAAATAAACAGTAAGATAGGGTTTAAAGGACATGGGGAATAAAGTAAAGTTTACAGGACAATCATGCAACATATTAGGTTAGTAGAAAGTTAACCACTCTGCGAGCTATTGGTCTGCTCGTGTTTGTTTTCGTTTGATGCGTTGCCGAAAGTGAATAAAGTTCGACATAGAGACTGAATGAACCGCGGTGAACCGGGAGTTGATCGATAAAAGTAATAAACATTGTTTTAAAGCTGCAGTTTGTGGTCGAATGTTCAAAATTAGTGTTTAAGTTACTTTGCTTATCGTAATTGTACCATAAACTGAAACCGGACTATCGCATGCTTGTGATCCTCCACAGCTGTCATAACACTTAATACACGAAATGAATGTAGTAAATGTTGTGTTTGTGCTGAAGAAAAATTCTAGCATTGTTATAAAGATAATATGCATCTAATCGTCACAATATCTCCAGTGTTTGGAAGGTCACTTTGAAAATATAATAAGTTACAGTTTTTAAGTTACCCTATTTAAAATGTGATAAGAAGTGAAACTATTTCATTTGCCGGTACTTTATTAATGTAACTGAATACTTTTTGATTACTTTTCTAAATTTGATAAAGCTGGCAGGGTTAACCTTACAGTAGTACCCAACACTGATAACTGACACATTTTAAATTTCTTCTTGACTTAAAGATTATGATCATTTAATTTTAAAGCACAGTCACTACAAAATCAGACTTTAGCACCTAATAAAATCTTTGCATGGCTATGACAGGAAACACTGGCATCTAATGATGCTTAGGAAAAAAAACTAATAATCTTAAAAAATAAGTCTCATATTTTCAAGCAGCCAATGCAATTTAGAAAAAGAAAGCAATCAAATCTGTGTGCGTGTGTGTGAAAATATTCATTTGTAACCCCCTTTGTAATTGTTAACATTTTCATAAGTGTCTTTAATTTAATTAAATTTTGTTTACAACTGATTGCCTTTAAATTTATTTTGCAATTAAATTACATATGTCCATTACATGTAACTATTACTCCTAAAAAATGATTATAACAACATTATTTAGTGTTTCCGCAGTCATAGTAAAACTGGAACGATAAAACAACATTTTCCAAATTAATGGAATGTCAACATTTCTATATCGATATCTTAATTTTCTGCTCAACTAAAAATTGCTCTTTGGAAATGCAGTCACTACAAAATGATTTTTAAAAGTCCTTATCCAAAAATCACAAATGACTGGATGACTTGTTTAAATTGTGTTGATTTTAGTTCATGTGTGGTAATTTATGGGCTGTTTTAAAACAAATAAAGGAGCCATTTGATATGCCCTGCCCTAGCTTCCTGTTTCAGTAGGAAATATGTCCACATAGAAAGGAAAACTGCACTAAATTCCAAGACATTTCATGGGAGATCCAGTCACACCAGGACATGACATAGTGTTATTTCTGAAACCTGTTTTCCGTTATATGTGCAAAAATACATTTCTTTTTGGAATAAGCTTGTTCTTGAAGGGAAGTTGCATTTTTAAGATGCTAATAATGTCTGTTTTATATCAATAAAGTTATTGAATGATTCTTGCACACATTAATCATCATTGAGCTTTTTTGTTAGACACCGCTTTATTTCCTTCCTCTTCATATCAAGTAGTATTCTCAGTCTGTAACCCAAACCGAAAATAAAGTACTTTTCTGTTGAAACATGTTCTCATATCATGACTCAAATCATAGATAAGATTTGACAGTCGATGGAAAAAACGGCAGCACAAGTGTAGAATGATGTTCTTGCAAGAAATGGCTGAATCGCACATTGTAAGCAGATTTTTGTCTTGCAGGTTTTGGAAGGAAAGATGTGGTGGAACATCTCTTGCAGACGGGGGCCAATGTGCATACACGAGACGATGGGGGATTGATCCCGCTGCACAACGCCTGTTCCTTCGGTCACGCCGAGGTGGTCAGCTTGTTGCTTTGTCAAGGAGCCGATCCCAATGCTAGAGACAACTGGAATTACACTCCGCTCCATGAAGCCGCCATCAAGGGCAAAATTGATGTATGCATCGGTAAGTTCCTCTTCTTCTGTCTATTCTACAATGGTATATCATGCGAAAAGTTGGCTTGTGCAACCTCCAATGTGTCTGTCGAGTTGCGAGCGTTGGTTTGGATTCAGATGGGGCGCCTGCAAGCTTTGTAGTTTGAGGAGACGAATGGTACAATCTCACCTTAGTGAATTCTGAAGATGTATGACTTTAATTTTTCCTGTGTTTTGCCTGAGGAACAGTTCTCAATAAGGGTTAATCATGTGGCATTCTTCTTGATTAGCCGCGGTGACTGACGCTATTACACAGCGCTCAGTCATTAATCAGATCTTTACTGCTTGGTATTCATGAGAAATGTAGCATTGCATCTGAGGGGTGAAGAGGGCCAATAATGCGCCGATGGAATGTCGTTCAACATTTCAGACCTCTGTTTCGTGCATCACAATGCGCAGATCATGAAATAATCTGCTTGATGTGCTTCCCACTCTGTGTTTTACGTATTTAGGCTGCAGATTTGTGTCTGAGTTTGTTTCTAAAATGAAAAGGGTATTTTGAATTGTATTGCGTGCGCTTGTGTGTTTTTTGCTTGTATCTGAATTTGCTCAAAAACTAGTCTACTGCTCATGGCAATCTTATCCAGAGTGCCACTTGCTACATTTTCAGCATAATCCAATTAAATGGGGGGGGAAATTCCAATTTAAAAACTTTGAGATAAGAATTATCTGCACAATCTCAGGGAGAATTCAGAGGCCTCAGGACATGCATGTAATTTCACATCTCTCAATCTGAAAAGATTGAATAAGATGTTCTCTGGCTTTTATCTTTGCACTTGCTCATCAGAAAAAATGATTTTCGAGAACTTTAGACAGGCTGAGTCATTCCATGTACAAGTAGACCTCGCAGTTTTAAACATCAGTCTGGAGTAGCTCATGCTGGAAATAGAACTTTTGTCCTTGAGATATTTCTGATTCACTATTGATCACAACGTTCTGCAAGATAGACCTCAGAGGGAAGTTAGTTCATGTTGTAGATGTATGCTGATGCAGGTACAGCAGTTGGTTTGTTTTGTTGTTGTTGCCCATTGCTTTAATATACACTAGGCAACCTCTGTTCCGTGTCTCCATTGTTGCTGTCATCTCTGGTTGACGCCCTAATTGTTCTTAATCCTCAGGCTTTGTTGGTTTTTGATAGAGCCAGCAACTAAAAGACCAAAACATTTAGCTTTACCAGGATGTTTGGACGTACCGTAACCAGAAGATGTGTTTAGGTTCTGACAGAACATATGGCCACTTTGGCTGTATTCCATTTCCATGCAATGGAATGGTGGAACGGTTTTATTTTATTTTTTTTTTATTTTTTTTTAATGAGTAAACATGCACTAGACAGATATCTTTGTCCACACATCACTATTTTTGCTATGTTCCAGTTTTTATTGCTGACAATCGATCGATTTATTTATTAATATTTACGAAAATTGAAATCATTTGACAATGGATTAAAAATATAGGTGTCAAACAAACATACTTTAGATGACAAAGTATTATTCACAAATACATAAATATATGTATATATAAAAGGAAGTTAACACTTTAACCAACAGGGCACTCCGTATTCTGGGAAGTTTGTGTGCATTGGGAATCATGTTTTTCAAATAAAGGCAAGGTAACACTCATTTTACATACAGCACACCAATGTTACCAATATTACAGTGTGCAAATGCATAAGTGCAGCATAATTCAACATCATAAGTTTAAAGTTTAAAGAATTCAATTCACACGGACTGACCATCACGCAGAGAACACGCGATCATGCCGGATACGTTTCACAAGATCTCACAGCTGCATTCGACTAAGTTTGCAAGGTTTGTGAAATTAAATGTTCATTAGCCTTTCAAATATTTGTTTAAATGATACAAATGTGTATTTGCTTAAAGTTGACACCAAACGAGAAAGTATTATAATGTTTGCCTTTCTATTGCTAATAATATAAAAGCTATCATTATAATACTTTTTGTATACATTAATTCTTTTGTTTAGCTGTTCTATCTGATTATTAGACAGACTTCTATCTGTATTAGACAGAACTGTTAAAAACGCCTGCAAACAAGAGGGAGAATGTGTCACTGTCTTAGTGCCATCAAAATAAAAGTCTGGTGCGCCCTTTAACACATCGGCCAAGCAGAAAAACATATCGGCCAATGCGATATTATTGTCTAACTTTTTATTTTATTTAACAGAACAACAGTAAAATTACAATACTAACATGTTGATGGAGTTTTCAGCTTTTATTTTGGCGGAAACGCACAGGAAGAACTCAGTGCTACTTTTTGTTGACAACAGTCTTATTACCAATACGTTGCGCATATCGCATTGTCACATGCCTTGTAAAAAAATCATAAAAAATGTGTGAGCAACTGACGAGTAACATGGTTTCAGCACAGATTTTCCTTTGAACTTTGAAGCCTGGTTAACATGCAGATACGTGCGAGTTTGTGCAGCACTGTCAGAATACATGCAATGTATGCGTGTATTAGAAAACATGACATTCTGCAGTTTAGTTACTAATTGTTTAAGGCATTTCACGATTTCGATCATCATACAATAAACCAGCAACAATCACCCCTTCCTCTTCTCATCATGCGATGCTATACTAAACAGTCTCTTGCTGTCGGAGCTTGTAATGATTATTGCATCTTTCTCTGACAGTTTTAAATGCTTCCACACTGCTGACACCTGTGCTGCATTATAAAGATTTTGTGTCCTCCAGTCTGATTGTTATTTGATATTGTCACTTCATTATTCGGTACAATTTATTTTAACTTATTCGGCCGAATACTGAGCTTTAATGCATCCTATCCAAATAAAAATTTCCCAAACATACGAGCAGTTAAACAAGTACAGTTACTGCACCTTAATTTATGCCAATTTGTTTTATTTTTCTAAATCTCAAAGCATGACTCGCTACTAGTTGACAAAGATAATAAACAATAAACCGCTCTAGGCAATTTTTCCCATTAGAAGCTTTTTCCCCTCTTATCTTCATTCTTTCAACACCCAACAAGTGTTGTCACCTTTGCCCTTTGTTCATAATGAATAAATAATTAGCATCCCCTCTGCTAATTAGGATTGCTGCTGGTCTCCACTCATTAATTTTTGTGCCCATCAGCCTAAAACTGCAGGAGGGCAGTTTGAAATTAGAGGTCATGCCGTCATTCCTTGCCTCAAAGATGGATGACGATAATGGTGACGGCATGTTTTAATTTTTATTTGTACCTCTCCACTTCGCTCCCGAACAAGTTTGATCTCCTCACATTCTTAGCCTTGAGCTGTAGCCTTCAACTCTTATTTTCCAATGCAGCTAACTGTTATTGTTCACACTAGAAATAAAATTAACAATCAATAAATCGATTAATCACAAACGTCCTCAGTGCACACCTTCAGTCCTGGATAATATGTGTACGTGCCCGTGTATGTGTTTGCTAGCCCTGCTAGACATTTCTTCCATTCCCTTCTGGTTTGATCAAATTGCTAATGATTTCTCTTGGCACTAATGGCCATTTTCACTGTTGTCTAAGTATGTCAAGAAATTTAATGAACGGCAGCTTGTAGAGATGGCTGTGTCTGATATATGTATGCGAGACTATCTGAATGCTGTTAGAACAGAAGGGATTTGTACATGGTTATGCATTAACCCAAGCACCCATCTTCTCTCTGAAGCTCTCAGATAATCGGCCCTCTCAGCGTTCAGTCGCAATTACCTTACTCTGCTGATCACACTCCAACCACCAATTACTGCGCACGCGGCAGCCGTTGTTTATTCAGAAGGTCCTTATGACCTACTGTAGGTCTCCGCACCTGTTTTAATGCTGTCGCTTCTGGGATTCTTTCATTTCTATTCTAAACACACATTTTCACATGTTTATTTCAGGGTCAATGACCTATAAGATTGTACATGATAAAGAAAGGAACAAAATAAATCCATTATGAATGTAGTTTAAAAACGAATTTACAACATTCTATGAATGTACTTTGTTTTATATGGTTTTTAAAAACTTTTCAGTTTGTAGAAGTCACGTGGTGTAACAGTCATGTAAAAAGTAATAACATTGTTCACACATTACTTCTTTTTAAAGTTTTCTCATTTTAATCTTAATTTTTTTAAAAACATCTTCCAGGGTCAATGACAAATAAGGTTGTTTGTGATAAATTAATAAATAAATAAAATGGACTGTTTTCAATACATGTATCGTCCATGTTGTGAAAATGTACTTTGAACATTTTTCTTCTCTTTTAAAGCTGCAGTCCATGACTTTTGGCACTCTAGTGGTTAATAAACACAACTGAATGCGTCTTGACTCTTGTGGAAGAACATTGTAGCCGGAGATACTCCTCTCTGTTTATGTCTAAGACGAATCACGCAGGTACTCCACAACGGTTCCACCAGTAGCAGTCTGAATGTAAAAACTTACTATGGGAGTACCGTAATGATTTGGGATAAGCCAAAAACACGGTTTGGAAAATGGATCCAAGAGGTACTCATATTATGTTTTGTACATTTTGAACACAAAATAAGACTGCAGCTTTGAAGAAAAGTATATGTTGGCTAACTTTAAAAATGTAATTTGGTATGCACATCTTAAAGTTTGTTCAAGGTTTTTATTAAATATATATTTATTAGGCCTAATTCAAAAATATCAATACCTTTTTCAGGGAGTTGCACCACATGACATTTTAGTTGAATTTTCAATTTTTTGATTCGAACAGCCTGATTCAAATACCGTTCTAACAGTCGAATATTCGCGGGGTGTTATTGATTATGCCATTTTGACTATATTGGGCAGCTCAAATGTCTGATTTCACATAGAACTACCAGTTTTCTTCCAATAAGTTAATATACAGCTTATTATGATAAAGCTGTAAGAATCTGAAAAGAAAGAAGCTTCAAATTAATATTTTAAAGTGCGTGAATAAATCCAACCACCCCTATAGATTTATGTTTCACTTTCCACAATCCCTGACTGACAGAGAAGCATCTTCGCGGCAGGGATTTAAAACTGTCAGGCAGAGACTGTTTTTTTTTTTAACAGATAGGGTACAAGTTATTTAAAAACATTTCAGCTGGGATATATATTTGTTGGCATATTATTTACCTGATATAAGATTTTTGAGTCAAGCGCTTCATTGTAGTACTACGGTGAATATTGCACAATGCATAATATTAATATGACTGGGACTGTTATATACATACTATTATAATGAGATGACCATTATACTAAAATGCTATGAATTTTTAGAGTTTAGCTGCAGTGTTTCTGCACATTGTTTCGTGAAGAACGCGTCCACAAAAGGAGTTCACATTCAGAGCCCAGCAGATATGTTCATGTGCATTTGGGCCCTTTTTGCAAATAGTCTATAAGTCTTAATATTAACGTTATGTTGTATAAATAACGAAACGTATTCTATATGAAATTATAGGTTGAAACCAATTGATTAAAAACTTGCTATCAAATGTGTCACTTTACTAGTTTACCTCTTGAGCGCGCAGCTCAAAACAGAAATGCAGAACATTCATTTCTAACATTTTAGGCTAAAGTTATAATGAGAGCACGATTGTAAAAAAAACTAATTATGGTTTCGCCGATGTTAAATGTTAGCTATCAGTTCACCAAAACATAAAACATTATTTACTCCGTTTATATCTGCAAGGTGTTCATTACATATTTTCCCTGTGTATTAACGTCAGTAATTGTTATTATGTTAATTTTTATGTATTTTGCCCCACCCCCAAACATATGATTCGATCAGTCGAATATCGGCTAGATTCGAAAATTCCGATTCGACTATGAAAATCCTTAGTCGGGGACTCCCCTAGAAATCACAGAACCAGCTTTATTGATGAGATGTGCATGAAAATAGCATTCGATTATTTGCACATCCCTTCGTTTTTTTTTGTAAAGTCAGTTTGGGAACCACTAGAGTAGGCGATATACACTCTAGGGCTGTCACTTTTAGTTCGAAAATCGATTGCACAATCGATCGGACCAACCAAAAAAAGTTTCGAAAATGAAAATAGGGAATCGATTTTAACCAAATATGTACACTGTTAATTTTAAAAGAATTAAACAATTTAAAAATATAGATGTAACAAAACACACAAACAAGCAGAAAAAGAAAATAAAGAATTCCGAAAGTGCAGTATGCCTTGCGAAAGCTAGACAGAAAATACCAGCAATTTTAAGCGCCTACAAGACCCAGTAACGTCGAAAGCGACCTCTCTGCGTTCACACCAAACGCGAATATAGCGTCTGGCGTGAATTATTTCAATGTTAAGTCAATGTAAAGAGGCGCCTGTCTGGAGGTCTCGCGGCTTGGTAGACGCGAATTTGCCTCATATGCGCATCTAGTTACAGGAGATTCTGAGTTATGAAAAGGACCATTGCAAGCTGACCGGTAATACCCCCACCTTGCGCAGCTGTACCTGAGTGTCCCTGGGACATCAGTGCGATCGGAGCACGTCTTCTCAACAGCTGGACATACAGTGAATAAAAAATGCTCTGCTCTGGACCCCAAAATGTTGATCGACTTGTTTTCCTGTCCAATAAATTTGTAATGGTCCTAGCCTGCATTTCCTTAAGCCTGCCTAGTGCCGTCTAGCCTAAGTGTCGGTTACGTTCAATAAAAAAAACACACGTGGCCTGTTCTCAAGTCCATTTAAAGTTAACAGCTGTTTGCAATGGATTGAATCATTATTTAAAATAATCTTGGAGATTTTTGAATTGCCTAAATCATAAATGCAGCTGGGCTGAAGCCTGCAGTGATGTTTTTCTTTGTTATGGCAGCCATCCCCTCTGCATATAAATTTTTTCGAGAATGTTGCACTCCTGTTGCTGTTCTGCAAGAAACTTCATGCCAATAAACAAGAAATATTGCTGACTTGCGTTTCCAGCACTCTCTTTGCATTCGTCCGTTATTTGACGTTGAAAAAGGAAACTTTTTTTTTAGACATGGAAAATCGATTTTACAATCGATTCAATGAACACTTATGTCTTAAATATCGAAAATGATTTTTCACAAAAGTGACAGCCCTATTAGACTCTATTAGTTTGGTCTTTTGTGATGCTCTGTGTTGTTGATTACTAATGCCTGTGTAGTATAGCGTTACACACAAATGATAAAAACGTCCAGCCTCAACTCTTTAATGTCAATTGTGTTAAAATTTGCACCGTGTACCAAATTGAACCATATAAATGCAAAATTCGGATTCATGAATATATAACACTATCCACGGTATAGCAAAATACATATCATAGTCACTTTCATACTGGTATAGTGCCCTCCCCTAGTCTGATCAGGTGTAATTTAGCTTGGGTTGGCATTGTGTATTTTACACAAAATTTTAAATGGGCACAAAGCAGCGTTAACTGAACTAGGCCTATGTAAAGTCACCTGTTTCCTTTGCAACAAGGCTCTTTTCTTTATTATAATATCAGAACGGCTGTATCGTACTGACATTTATGCTCTCTGGAAAGTATCAGAATAAATACACAAATAAAAAGTTTATAGACAAAAAAATGTGCATTGTTTCATTGACACTTCAGTAGCCTATGTGTAAGCATGCAGACAACGTAGATTCATCTTGTAGGGAGGGGGGCCGCCTGGAGCACAGAGGTTACAACGATGTCCCCTTGATGCCTGTCGCCTGATGGATAGGCAAGCTATCATAAGCATGCCAACGAATTTTAATCACCCCATCGCAGTCAACTCTTCCAACCCTCTGTTCCCACCTGCCCCACAGCAGCCCACCACTCAAGTGCTTTCATGACACCAGTGTATGCAAATGTGGTCTCTATGGGACCTTTAGTGCATATTAATTTGTCTGAGAGGGTTGATAGTAGCTGTATCTTCCCACTTAGCTAAACTGTTTTCCTCAGCCCGTGTTTTTCCACATCAAGCCCTCCCTTGATGCAGTGGTGTATTTCACACGGGTTTAATGCTTGTCAAAACTGTTTTTCTGATGAGAAATATATGACCTATGAGTCACTGGCATAGCAGTAGCATCACAATCATACTCACGCAACGCAAGATTACTCTTCTTTTTTAGGTTCAAGCTTCTCTGCCAGGATTCACGGCCACATCCAAACAAAACAGCTGTTTTTTCACAAGCTTTAAATATTTTATTCTAGTGCTTTCTTGTAAAGCTTATGTTTTGTTGTATAAGCCGATCCCAGCGTGATGATCAGCTATACTGTCATTCACATGTTTTTGAGTATGATTTTTTTTTTTTGAGAGCGAGAAGTCAAGACTTGAAAGTGCATTATCGCCACATTTCTCTCAAATGGACCATTGATACTCCTAATTAAGATTGTAGATAGAATGTCAATGGTCCATTTGAGAAATAGGTGGCGGTAATGCACTTACAAGACTGCGATCCGCTGTAAAGCAAGAAGACGACGACGCTACATGGCAGGCTGTGTTTTGTGGAGGGGCTCATACAGTTTAGACAATTCAGTTTTATTGTACGTTTTAGCCTTAATTCCCATCTACTTGCATTATAAGAATGATAGACTGGAATGGTTTGACTTAAAAATCTTTGTTTGTGTTCTATGGAAGAAACAAAGTCACATGCATCTTGGATGCCCTGGGGGTTAGCAGATAAACATACATTTTTTATTTTTGGTTGAACTATCCCTTTAAGTCTATGGAAAACCATTGAACGGCCATATCTCTGTAATTGCGCGGTTAATCTGCACCTAATTCGGGGATACCTTTTACGGGTGGTTAAATTCGCGGTTTCTGTGCCGACCGATCTTGCGATCCCCAGGGGCTATCATTGTGCGGATGGTGGCTACCGAGAGGGATCCTCGAGCTGAAGGGATTCCCAGAATTTGTTGGAGATCTTCCGGCGTGTTTGTGAGAGTCAACAGTTTCACTTCAGTAAGGAGGACTCTTGTTCGGTCAGCATTCAAGCGTTGTCTTATTTGACCTTTAAGTGCCCTGCAAAGTGGACTTCAAATTTAATTCTGCCATGATTACGTTACATTCAAAGGCATTAAAGTGTGCCACAAGACGTGAATTTATATTGTATTTACTTAGAGGTATATTATGTCACAGTTCACAATTTTCTCGTAAGTTTCGTCTGTGTGTGAAGACAGTAGCGTGATTCCAAAAAATAATAAATAAACAACAATAATAAAAACAATAAATAATAAATGAAATAAACTTCAACAGAATAAAGCTGAATGGAATTGAATTGAATTCAAGGAATTGAATTGAATAAACTTGGACATTATTGTTCAGTGCATTAATGTCAGGCCCATTTTGGATAATAAAGTTTGTTAAATTGTGTAAAAACTCACCACATTATTTCCTTATATATGTATCAGTATCGGCCCCGAAAACCCATATCGGTAATGTAAATGATAACACAAATGTCATTTTTGGGTGAACTTTAAGTACACAAATTCGATGTCTTTAAGATAACGGGTTTGGAATGCAAAATGAGTATTGTGTAAAAGAAATACCTCCATGTACATTTTCCCCTGCACAAATAAATAGAAAATTGCGTGCAGGTGAACCCAAAATCAACCTAACTATGCAGGTCTTCCAGAAGTCAAGTAGTTGATTTTGAAACCTCACTAGAGTCAAGCTCCTGGATGTTCCCAATGATTTTTAAAAGAATTCCTCTCTGATGAACTGTAGTGAGTAAGAGATGTGTGGAAGTGTTACTGTGGAGGGTAGTGAAATAGACAGAGTGGGGAAAGGAGGGGTTGAGTACGTTAGCTTGTGTACACACGTACGTTGTTGTACAGAGAAAGAGAGAGAGGGGAGGATTGGAGACAGTTGATAGACGCTGCTTGCTCTAGGTGCTCTGTGTTACTTGGGTCTCAGTAGCAGAGCGCCAGCGAGCGGCTCTCTCCATTTCTGTTCCTTTCTCTCAGGGGGCCGTGGTGAGGATCAGAAGACATGCTTTGATATTCCACTCTCGTACCCGAGTTCCTGTCACATGCCCAGAGTCGGACTCTCTCTCAGTAACATGGGCTTTTTTCCCCGGTCTCTCTACAGTGTGTGTGTTTCCGTGTGGGCTGTTTTCGCTGCTGCTCCTAGCGCGCTGGTGCGCGATGTGTGTTTATGTCTCCACCATGCCGAACGGCCCCAGCAGCAGCCTCTGCTTGCCTGAGTTACGATACTGCTTGTGTTTCCCCTGCACAGTTCTGCTCCAGCACGGCGCCGATCCCAACATCCGCAACACTGACGGCAAGTCTGCCCTGGACCTGGCTGACCCGTCCGCTAAAGCTGTTCTCACCGGTGAGTGCTGCAACCTTGTCTTCTCCTTTTTCTTTCTTTGTTTCATCAGTGTTATTGTCTTTGATCATCTGCAGTTTGTTCCTGTCTGATACTACGTCTGCACAGCTTTGAAATGGAGCAGTGTTATGCATCAGTATTTCCACGTTCGGTGTGCTTGTGTAAAGTGAGACTGTTGTTGTCCTTGAGCGCTTCTCTGCCTGTGTGCGCTCTCTCCGTATTAGGGATGGGTGACTATATAGAATATCCAGGATTTATTTGCGATGATTTTAAAATAAAGATACGTTTTGAGGAATTTAATGCTGTTTATTAATAGTTTTGCGTCTTTCTTTCGAGAGCTTAGTGTGAATAAGCTTCATTTGCGAAAGATTTTGAGTTATGTATGATTCGTTTCTGTGTTGTGACTTGATTCAACAATTTGTTGACGTTTGTCTGTGTATTTGTAAAAAGTGTTTGTTGATAATTATGACTGTTTATTAAGATTATCACATCATCCAATATACAGTGTTCACTTGGACGACTATTAGAATCTTCCCAATTTGTTCATAATTTTACTTTGCACAGATTTATTGATTTTATATTTTGAGTAAAATATTGTGTAAAACTATTTTTCTTTAAATCTCCGCAAATTTGAGCAAATTTGTGTTTTCTAATAAAAAACAGTGTGGAAGGCATAGTGTGAATTATGCTATTTATTGTTCAGTTTAAAAATTGAAATTACTTGGCTGTTTGGTTGAAATGGTTCACTTAAATTTCACCACTTTTGAAATGTATAAATATTTTTATTTAAATAGATTTATATATTGCAAAATTATATTTAGCTATTACACCATGTTTTTTTTTTTTTTTTTACACCACTTTTACACATAAATATTGAACCAGCATATCACAACTTAGTAAAATCTCCATTGGTCAACAAATTTGATAAAATAATCACTACACTTAGCCCCGCACTTTGTATTGTTTGGAGAAGAGATTCAAGTATATTCAGGCTGTACTGATCTATTACATGGTCCTCTTAGACACATTCTGATTGTGTTTACAGTTAGTTGCATCATTTCCTGTTTGGTAAATACATCAGTTATAAGGGTTGTAGAAAGCATTTCGTCAGCAGAGTAATTCTCCAAACTGACAATACAATTATTATAGTAGTAAAACTTCACTCTTCAGCTCTCACAGAAACACTGCAACAGTGATGCATTATAAAACGTTCTGTTTCTGAATAATCTTGATTGAAGAACATTATACATTGATACAGTAGCTGGCCGCATAACAGTTGTTCTTCATTTCTCACATCATGTATTCAGAAAATAATTCTGTAATTAAATATACATCAGATCTCAGAAAGCAAAATCAAAAGAATCAGAAGGCTTATTCAAGTGGTATTGAAGGTTCTTTATTGAGCTCTGAGGTTCCTAGAAAAACTTTAACAGTTGTGGAACATTTTCATTGCACAAGAGGTTCTTTAGATTAGTATGTTAAACATAAAGAAAAAACAATTTCTTTAAAAAAAAAAAAAAAGGTTATTTGGGGAACCCAAAATATCTTTATAGTGGAAAAAAGGTACTATAGATTATTAATATGTTCTCCACAAACACATTTTTTTTTTCTAAACTCTTTGTGGTTCCATGAAGAACCTTTAATATCCATGGAACCTTTCCATTGCACAAAAGGTTCTTTATAGTGGAAAAAATGTTATTTAGAGTATTAAAATATTCTTCACATTAAGATTTTTTATGGAAAGCCATAAAAATGATGGTTCCAGGGCATAGCATTTCAAGGAGTGTGCTTATGGTATAGAATCACTCAAAATGCATGCATTAGAAATTATATGTAAATTATGAGATTTGCTGTGAAAATCTGTTTTTTTGATCCACTTCTTAGTCTAACAAATCAGAAATAATGTGAAAGGTATAAATGGCAGCTCCTGGTGTGAGTGACAGAGGTGATGTGTTTGGTTTTGCGTGTATAAATAGAGTAGGAGGCAGAGCCCTAGTCTCTCGAGTATTTCAGATAATTGTTATAGATCCGCTTTTCCTGCCTGGCTACCTGACCCTGCCTCTCGAGCCTCCCATCGTATGTCTAGAAATATTGAAGAGCGGTGTTCATTTCATTCTTAATCGTAGTTGGCTAGCTATATTGCACCTGAGTACACAAAATCCAGCCTTTTCATTTTTTTTTTTTTTTTTTTTACCAACCTAAGCCCTAATTACTAACTGAAATATTGACTTAGAAGCTGAGCAATGTGGATCGATTCACATTTTTTGTTTATTTGCTCGATGCTAGTTTCTCTCCTCTCACGTTGGTTTTGCTCATTTGAATGTTGCTTGCACAAATTACGTTGTGAATTAGCTGCTTTGCATCACGGTTGCCAAAAGGCGAGATGTGAGAGGTCTGATGCGTCCAACCATCTGTAAGTGTAGCTACTTTTTCTTCAAACAGGTTTAGAATAAACCTCCTGGTCATCAAGTCCATCTTGTTGTTACAGCTTAATGATCGCGCATAATATTTTGTTTAGCTCATTTCAGCTGTATGATTGGTTATTTATTGCACGTTTCAAAAGAGTGCTGTGCTGTGAAGCTGCTTATCGGCTGCTTAATTTGTTCGAGCATCCTGTTTGGTTTTGTTGTTGGATGGAGGCTTTCCAATGCACGGTCTGTTGAGTAGTGTTGTTTTTGGCAGCCTGTTTTAATTTGAGTTTTAGTCTTGTAGTTTTTATTAGTTTTAGTCATGTTCATACTCTTTTTAGTCTAGTCATATTTCAGTCATCTAAAAGTCTGAGCATTTTAGTCTTATTTTAGTAGGAATTATCCATTACTATTTTCGTCTAGTTTTAGTCTACGAAAACTGATGACATTGAGTCTGAAAATTGTACTTTAGTCTCTTTTTAGTAATGCAATTCTATTTAACCCAGCGAGTATAGTATAAGTACCTAGTAGTATGGAATCAATTTTCTTTTAGCCGAACCCATTTCCAACAAAGTTAACATATTATATTATTGTTAGCTTATAGACTCAAGAATACATCCATTCCGGACGCGGAAGACTCTCTGATTTGAATTTACAACATTTCTTTTACCAACCAAACATGTTAGAAGTGCACATATCAATCCATTTCTCTGTGTCAGACTTAACTTTGTTTGTCGTCATCTTCTAAATAAAGCTGCGAGTGGGGCTTGAGGACGTAACGTCGCCTCTGCGCAGTGCAACCTGATGCGGCCCCTGAAGTGAGACACAGGAAACAGAAATACTGCAAATTAATAATAATAACGTGACTTAACGAGACAAGTAACATTATAACATATCGTTTCATCTAGTTTTGGTCAATGAAAATTAAGAGACATTTTAGCATAGTTTTTATTTTGTGAACCACATTTAGTGTCATTTTTATTCATCAAAAATATTGCATTATACATTTAATTATAGTCATCATCACATGACTAACATTTACGGTGCATCTTGTCTAGTATTTATCACGTTATAAAGGTTTGTTGACGACGATATTTAGTCATCATTTTTGTTGACAAAGGCAGCACTACTTTTGAGTGTGATTTTAAAATAGAGTTTGAAGTTTTTGAAAACCAGCACAAATTGTAGCTACTAACAATTTATTTTTTGAACATCCCTTGTGTATTTAGGCTATATCCGTTATAGGAGATTCTTAAACTGTGGCAAAGTTTTTGCGCGGTCACCAGAGGGGTGCTTTGTAAACATTAGAGTTCAGATTTTTGTTATTTATGAGGATAGGGATCATTTGGTGTAAACATGTCTCTGCTTTGGTCTTGTGTTGTGGGTCTGGGTAATGATGAAAAAAAAACAACTTCTAAAAACACTGTAAAAACAAAATAATTCCCATCCTGCTGCATGGATATCGAAATACCATCTTATTCTTCAGATTCTGATGAATAAATTACTCAGTAATTTAAACAGAGAATGCCTAATCATTAGTTGCTGAAGTGTTCAACAACACAAGTTTACAAGTTTTTTTTTTTTTTTTTTTTTTAAACTTTATTTAGATTAGGGAATATTAACTTAGTTTTCCCCCAATAAACTCCTAATGTGCTGTGTATTTAAAGTAAATAAGGTAGTTATTTTAGTTATTTATTTGTAATTAATTTTACGTATGGGGTAGATTTAGGGGATCTAAAATATGATCATGCAGAACAAATCATTAACATGTGCTTTAAAAGTACTAATAAACATTTATTATGCTACTAATATGCATGCTAATGAGCAACTCATTAACAGTGTATAGTGTTCTCTGAAAAAAGTGTTAACTGAAAAAATATAATTGCCATCACAGGAACAATAATAATAAAAATAAAACATTTAATTTAATAATTTTTCACAATATTCCAATATTTATTTTATCAAATCAATGCATTTACTTTTAATGCATTGCACTTTTAATTTAATTTAATATAATACATGTAAAACTATTTCCTCAAGGACTTGAAAGCTAGATTTTCTTAGCAGGGCTGTTTCAATGATTATATAATGCTTAACAGATTATTAGCTAATGTTTATTCATGTTGTAAGGAAAGTCATTAGTATTCATTGCTTCATATGTTGTCTTCACGGATCCCTGGTTGAAAACGCTGGCTTTCAGAGAACACCAGAGTAGACAGTTTGATTCATGCCTATATTTGACATCTAAAATAGCACCCATGTGAAACCAGCGCCTGTATGAAATGACAGATTTTGAGGGACCTTCAGCTTGACTTTGATCATGTGGTAATGCCTCTGCCATCATATGATGTCTTTTACAAAGACAAAATGTTCCTTTAATTTGCATTAGACACACTTGCACTGTAGCTTTTTGTGAAATGATTAATTACTACAGTAGTACCGCGCACGGCGTTCCACACTGATTCATTTTGTGTTTCTGCAAGTATCTGTTTTCATTTATTTATTCATTTATGAGCCGTTTTATTCTCGCTATAACACTGATAGCTCAGATAGCGAAGCTGTTAGCTCAATTGTGTGTGCGAATGTGTAATTGTATAATGTATTTGTGAGCCACACACTTTGGCTGGGGGTTTTAAGAGCGTCTGTGATTTGCAAGAATTGCACAAAAAATGCCAGTGCAGAACAGCAAATATTTCTGGCAGAACACTACCATCTTAAGTGCTGATAAATGTATGTCCTGTATAGGAAAATTGCCCGCATTCTCCACTGTATTTTCGAATGGCTTCTGGATAGAAAGAGAGTTTAGATGTGATCTTTAACGTGACGCTTCTAATACTAGACATGGAAAGATGGAAATGTGAGACTTGATTGAAAAATGTAGACCTTGTTAAGTGAGGTGTACATTTCATATGTAGGTTTATTTTCTAAATAATTAAGCATGAGATTGCGACCGTTAACTAAATCAGTTTTGTTTTGCCATTCTCGAACGTCAAAGTTCACCTCATCCCTGGTAATATACTGTAATCAGAAGTG
Organism: Carassius auratus; assembly: GCF_003368295.1. NCBI lineage: Eukaryota > Metazoa > Chordata > Actinopteri > Cypriniformes > Cyprinidae > Carassius > Carassius auratus. Next base: position 15,005,479 of record NC_039263.1, on the reverse strand, counting down.
AGTAAATTTCTCTATTGTTACAGGCTTGATGAATCCAATTTACTCCGCTTGTTCGTTTTCCAGAGATTAGTTCATAACACATCAGATAGCCGCTGGCGTATCATCCTCTTGCCATGATGAACATAACACCGTTAATTTAGTTTTGCTTGACTGACTTTCAAGAGGTGCTATTCATTAAACCCGCTTCCTATGTTAAAAACGAAGCTATTTTGAATCAATGCAAGTTCAATTTGACATACAAACAAAAAATCTTCTCCTTAAAGAGCGAATCCCACGGTGAGGCATCTGAACGATGACTCTGACATTTCTGTGTGTAATGGAAAGATGTTTGAAGTGCGAGTGCCCTCCAGCACAAAAACAGTGCAAGAAAGCAGAGTGAATGTTCTTATGAGATATAGACCTGAATCGGTAAGCTAGTGGACTGCTAAAAGGCTTCAAAACGAGCCCTTTTAACTTTTATTTCTCGCCTGTTTTTAGAACGTCTTTCTCAGGGACTAGAACTTCTGTGCTTTTATATTGCTCACTATTGTGGGTGCTTTATTCTTTTTTTTTTCCATGTGTGTTCCTTTCCATCTAAAAATGGATTCATGTTGATCATATTACTCTGAGAAATATAGAGTCTACAATGGAAAATGTGAAGGGGAATGCAAAGTCACTGAAGGCCTCGGATGGTGTTTTCTGAGGGAAGCAGTGCTGGAACTTGGGGGGAAAAGAAGTATAGATAGAAGTTAGTGTGTTGATGCAAAATTCAAGTGTGGCATTTCCATAAATAGTAAATTATTTAGCAAAATTTTGTATATAATTTTTTTTCTCTCTGGAACAACTATTAATGTTTTTGTTTTTCACCAGTCAAGTGACTTTACAAGCCTCACAGTGCTTTGAATATCCATTTAGATTTTCATCGTACCGAATGAAAAATATTTAGCCTTTGAAATCTTCTGAAGAATTACAGTCATGGTCCACTTTTTAAAGCTTGAATGTTTTTCAAGTGAGTGGGAGAATATTTGTCTTATAGCAGCACACCCATACCCTAGACGATCTTTGAAAACCCAGCGTAAACATAACCGGAAAACCCTTGTGTGTCATTTTAAATATTTTAGGACCAAGGAAAGAGTTGGATATTTGCCAGCCAAACAAAGTCTTTTTGCTTGTTTACTTTTTTAATACAATAGAAAAATAAATTAACTTGATATTCTTGCCGATTTGTTCCCTAGAGGAGTTTAAAACATACAATAGCACATCTTTTTCAGTCTAATTTGAGTGACCGCAGAGATTTTTTTCATCACGTGTGTTACCTCAGGTGAATATGTGGGTATGCATACATTTAAATAAATTAGCATTCTTTAAGCTATGACAGATCCAACTGTTTTCTCTTTTTATTGTATCATAATGCTCAACCTGTGTTTCTAAATGTATCTGTAAAAAAAGCACTAGTTTTATCTCTCAGCCATCATCATATGCAGTATTTCTTTACAGTCTATAGGATTACACAGAAACAGTTGTGTAAATGTATAGTCGGTTTTAATCTTGCGTGGTCCGAAACTAATGCTTCTGACCTTCAGGACCAAGAAAGTGAGGTTAAATCGCATTATAGCGAGTTTAATGAAGTGCCAAGAGCCCCAGATCAGTCTGGTTATTGACGCGTCTGTGGATCTGTGTGCTCCGGGGCTGACTGCATTCTCTAGAATCTAGAATCTCTCCCCATTAGGAAACCATGCAGTGCTTTATAGATTAGTTCAGTTATTTTAAAGATTTAGCGAAATAGTTGTTGATCATCTTCACTTGGCTTTTACTGTTAAGTTGCATTTTATGTATTAATTCAGATAAATTACATCAAGGAACCATTGTTTTTGCCTAATATTAGGTTTACTGTAGAACCTTCAGTTCACTAAAGTGAAGTATTATATATGCCAGGTTTTTTTCTGTATAGAAAATCATGAGGCGGCTACCTTCGCAAAATTTTGGACCGCCCCTGGTTGTCGACAAAACTCTGGCAGGCAGTCACGTGCAAGCATCACTGAATTGCTTCCATTAGAACTTATTAGTTCATATTTGGAAAAATACTGATATTTTTATACAAGTTTACTTGATATTTCTTTAAATAGAATCATAATTTCTATTAATTTTCCACTGATTTACGCAATCTGTTTAGCATAAACTCATAATACGGGATCATATCTCATGAGGTTCCTTTTACTACACACGCTGAACTGCGCGCAATGCTTGCGGTGATTTCAACATCTGTCGTCTCACTAAATGAGGATACAAATACATAAACAACATCTCCAGAACTGATTGGTAAATACTCATGAAGAGTCACTTCATGAGTATTTTACCATTTCATTTGAGAAAAACTAGCGTCATATGATTTACACACAGAAGGTATTCACTCAACCCGGCAAAATATATTTACAAAAATAAAATTTATATTTGTGTGTGTATATATATATATATATATATATTTATTTATTTATATATATTTATTTATATATATTTTAATATATTTAAAAATATAATTTATTCCCGTGACGACAAAGCTGAATTTTCAGCATCATTATTCCAGTCTTCAGGGTGAAAACAATTATGAAAAATAATAATATTTGTATTATCAATGATAAAAATAGTTGCACTGCTTCATTATTACTAATATTACTTAATATTAATATATACATACTATCTTATTTTTGATCAATTTAAAGCAAATTTAATTAAAAATAAATAAATAAATAACTGACCTTAAACTTTTGAATGATATTGTAGAAGGATTTTTTTTTTGTGTATATATATATATGAAAGTGACGTGTTTAACTTGATTTACTTTTATCAGTTAATTGAAGTGGTCCTGTGATGTAAAAAAAATAAAATAAAAATACGAATTCATGTAAGTGTTCCAATAATAGGAATCTATAAAGTGTGCATGATATAATTACAAAGTGCTGTTATAATTATGTTGTATATCATGTCACACTGCAGTATTTGTCAACTTCCCAGAAGTATTTCATGTCAGTTCCCTTCCTGGTACAAAAGAGGGATGCACTGTCACATAATTATCTGTCCACCTATCTCACAGCAGACAGCTTGACTGCTCATTACTCAGGATCCGGAGTATGAATGCAGAACACAATAAAGCAAAAATAGGCCTAGTTCTGCACCACTGCTTTACTTTGTCTTTGAGAACCTTCTGGTTCTTTGCATGCTGTCTTGACATCCAGCCTGGTCTCCACTTGGAGAGGACAGATGGCTGGGCCTCATGGCTGGTTTGAACTGCTGCTTGGCATCACATAAACAACCTAGGCCATTTTTACAGCTTGTCAGGACATCATCTTTGCTCCACTGCTCTGCTGATGATCACCTGGTAGGGCCGTGCGAGATGACGATGGTGCATTGCAATCACAGAAATCTCCCGAACAGTACTTTATGACTGCTCATTCAGCTGCTGTTTTTACTCTTTTGTTTTTACCTTGAGTGTTATATAACATGAAGCTGTTTTTGTACTGATGCCAGACCTATTAATTTGTTGTGAATAATCGTACCTTTTGGTTTGCCTCCAAGTTCCAAAAATAATCAAATTGAGATGCAGTACCAGGAACGGGCATTAATTTACCACACGCTTATGTAATATATAATACATTTTTGATTTGAATTTCCAACAGAATATCTGTATTTGTTTGTTTGCTTTTTTTGGTCATGCTGCCCAATCAGTTTTAGTTAGAAAGTACAGAAATGAAATGTATGAAAAGATAGAGGAAGAGCCGAATAAATTCCTTTGTTTATTTTCTCACCTATGTGCTTTCAACTCCACCCAGCTCTCTTCAATTTTAGTTCTAAAATAAATCTAAGATAAATCCTGTTTGACTGTAGTTCTTTTAGATATTTCCAGGCTTGCTTTTTTATGCTCTGAATTTTAGGGCTCCTCTTTCGCCTGAGTTTGCTATCATATTATTATGAACATATTTTTCCCAAAGTGAATTGAAAAAGTCTCTAGCTGTTTTAAGAGCCCTATGATATGTTGAAACATAAAAACAATCTGTAGTGCAAACATCTTGAAAAGCTCTCAGCACCAGAGTAAAGAGGGGTTGTTTGCTTAATCTATTCAGCATAATATCCTGCCTCTCCCTTGCCAGGATTTTAGCAGGAAAATAAAACTGGCTGCAGTTTTATTTATAAGATTTACTTTTTCATTGCAGGCAGTCGCTTCCCAGTCAATTAGATCTAGCAATTGATCCATAGCTTGTGTCCGTCTGGGTGGGTCAGATAATCCCTTATATCCTCTGCGTATGTCTGCTGCAAAGGCCTTTCAGGTTGTGTTTGGTTATATTAACAACTGTAAATCGTGAACCTCTAGGCCAAGTTGTAACCTTTGTCCTGTGTGGAGCACAGAATCTGAAGTTCACAACATTTACTGTTTGAATGGTAGTTCATTTCACAGTTGCTGGCCTCAGTAACTTCCATAGTATTTTTTTCCTACTATCAAAGTTAGCAGGGACCAGCAACTGTTTGGTTACTAGGGCTGTCACTTTTGTGAAAAAAAATCATTTTCGATTTTTAAGACACAAGTGTTCATTGAATCGATTGTAGAATCAATTTTCCATGTCTAAAAAAAAAAGACGTTTCCTTTTTATAACGTCAAATAATGGACAAACGTAAAGAGAGTGCTGGAAACGAACAAGTCAGTAATATTTCTTATTTATTCGCATGAAGTTTCCTGCAAAATAACAAACCGCAATCAAAATCTCAAAATCTCTTGTAACTAGATGCGCGAATGAGGCGAATTCACGTCTACCGCGCCGCGAGACCTCCAGACAAGCATAATCGCGTCTTTACATTGACTTAACATTGAAATCATTCGCGCCAGATGCTCTTTTCGCGTTTAGTGTGAACGCAGATCAGGTCGCTTTGATTTCCTATTTTAATTGTCCAAACTTTTTTTGGTTGGTCCGATCGAATGTGCAGTCGATTTTCAAACTAAAAGTGACAGCCCTATTGGTTACCCACATTTTCTCAAAATGTATTAGTACAGGTTCGGGACAACATGAGAGTGATTACATGATTTTTAGATTCGATTTTTAGTACTATTAGTTTGCTGTCACTAATATACTGGCACACAGAGTTTTTCTCTCAACTGTTTACTGTAACTTTAGACATAACAAACTGTGTTTATATCTAAACCTTGTTTGCTTTTGACAGAATTAGTGCAATCAGATGTGAAAGTTTAAATAGTTTAACTTTTTAGTTAACCGGCAAGGCTTTAAAGCACATGCAAATAATGTACTTTTGTGATTGTGAACCGCAGTGTCCCATGAAATAATAATTATTAGTTCTAATATATATATATATATTTTAAAACATTTGTTGTCATATTTATTTCAAGACCTCAATATTTGTTTGTTTTATTTAAATATGTATTTTCTTTTCTGTCTTCCACTAGTTTTATTCACTACTGTCTCATAAGAGTCATTCATTCATAAATTGAACTACAAAGGTCTTAGTGTAGATTCAGTTGTGGCTTGTTGCCTCCGAGTATTTTAGTATGTTTCATCTGTATCGGAATATGAATTCACCTTCACAGACTGTTGTAACTGAAAGTCCTAAATATCATTGATTTCTGAAAGCAGGCAGAAACCATTCTGAATCATTTAAAATGGTTCTAGAACCCTAGGCACTAGTGACTAAGACCCAGATTTGAGGGAGATCCTTCAGCAGAACCTTTTGTAACTTGGGAATTTGGTGTGAGACATATCTCATTGATCTGGGGCCATTTTTACCCAGGAGCTCAAGGACCAGCGTGAGATCTTTTTTCAGCCCACCTGTGGAGCTTCAGATCAAGGGAGTCTTTGTTTATCTCTGAATAATTAATGCTCTCCTGAATTATCCACTCCTGTCTGCAGTATACAGAGCTCCCAGAAGCCCAGCAACAAAGCTCCTTATGTGGAATGAAATCCAGATTTATAATTTTTCTTCTATACCTTTTCCCCTCATCAATGCTCTTAACACAATAAAAAAACCTTGTTTTGTATGCAGCTCAACGGGTTACTGCTTACAGCCACTCGCTTTCATTATACTTCAATGCTTTGTGCAAAGACCCGAACATTTAATCTATCATCAATCTGAATTTTATTCAACCCTTAGTGAGAATCTTAGCTAAAAGGAAAATTAGAATTTTATAGCTCAACAGGTAAAGCAAGGCACTGAAAACTCTAAGGTTGTGGGTTTGATTCCCAGGAAGCACATTTACTTAAAGTACACTCTGAAGTTGCCTTGGATAAAAGCTTCTGACACATTCATTAATGTAACGTGAGAATGCATTTCGGTAGTATCTAGCATGTTGTTCTGTTGATTCTCACTTACTCTGATCATGTCTGAATATACTCTCCCAGCTCCATTTATACCATGTTTTTCCTCTAGTGTTTTACAGCTTTTAGATTTTTTTTTTTGATAAAAAATACATTTCCTGTGGCTCTCTTTAGGGAAAAAAAAGGGGAAAACTCATTAATTTTTGCTGATAAAGCACCCAGAGGAGCTTCGATAATGGGAGTTCACAGAGCCATTTTACAAAGAGGGATATCTGAGGCAACATTAACTTCTATTAATTACTTAGCTTAATGGTCAGAGCTTTCTTGTGGGCGTATAAAGCTGATCAATCCTCTACACTGGACACTGGACACTGGACACTGGGCTGTTAAATCAGTGTAATCAGCCCCTCTGTCTTACTGGGCCAAACTGGGGTGTAATAAGTCTTAAGAGTTGCCATTTTATGATTCCTATTAAGATTCTATCATCAGGCATGCAGGCAAAGATTTGTTCATGGACTTTATAATTGTTCCATAAATACCAGTTCAAGCTCTTATTAAAAACTGATCATATTAAATTGTTTTCTGAAGGATCATATGACATTTCAGTTTGCCATAACATGAATAGATTGCATTTTAGAAATAGAAAACAGTATAAACTTTAAAGAAAAAAACTGTCATTATCATCGCCATCATATTCATCATTCATTTATTATATATATAATTGTTCTATAATTAAAAAAAAATAGAAATAATTATATTTTAAATATTTTTTGGAATAAAATTTAATTTCATGTGTAATTTAAATACAATTAACTAAATGCAGTTAAATATTTTTGTTCAATGTTTTTATAATTTGAGAATTACAGCTTGATTTGAAATTATGCATAAAAAGTAAATTTATGATTTATATTTTTATGTATAAATGCAAGGTAAAAAAATGTGTGTGTGTGTATTTATGTTCTTGTGATTTACTTTTTATTTATTTATTATTATTTATCCAAAATTTCAATTCTGGGTCTGGGACATGGCATGATAACGGTCTATACATACATAGAATATAAATGTATGATTTGTAAAATAAAAATGATCAATAAAGGCATAGTATGTTCAATCCAAGACAATTTTAGTGTATACTTTATAGAAAATAATAACAATCCACTCTGAAACACAAAAATGCCCAAAGTTGAAGAACCACCTGTTTATTAAGTCAGAGCAGACATATTTTAGTACAGATTTTTTGCAGAACTGCCTCTCTGCTGTTGTTGTAACAATTGACATGTCTCGGGGTGTCTAACGATTTCCACTCCTATTTTCCACTTTTCAGATTTGCTTCTGTACATGGATTTCATGCACTGCGGTCTTTTATCTTCCTCTGTTTGCCGATTCCTGCTAGATTAGCCCAGTTTAAGATTATAAACGTGCAGAGTCTTATTGATTCTGACAGTACATGCTTGTGTAGCGCAGATCTCATTTGATGTCCAGATTAGCCAAGGTCAGTTACAGATCCACGAGGATATCGCTAACCTAAAGAGCCCAGACTTGCCAGTTCACATTACCGTAACTCACATACTGCAGTATTTCTCGTCTTACATAAGGAAAACAGAGTTTGCTGGCAGACTGTGATGTTGCAACAAACTTTGATTTCCATTTAAAAGCCTTTCCAAGTTCTAGCAGCTAATTACACAGTGATCTGAAATCAGGTTCTTGTGGTGTTTGCAGAAAGAACCAGTGGGAACGCTGTGTGTTTTTGGCCCTTCGTTGTCTATGTAAAATGAGAGAATTAAAGAGCGTTAGTGAGGCAGAGACGTGCGATGTGGGACTCCCACTGCCCCCCTGTGGGCAAGACTCAGTGTGAGCTTTTGGACAAATATCAGACTGACAAAACAAAAGGCTCACAGATTGCATCCTGCTGGTTCCCGTCGTCAGACTCGGAGCACGGCACTCCATCGGTTTGCTTTCATTTAGTGCTTTTTTCAGCTAAATCTGTTAGGATGGTGTCATACCAGTGGCTACAGATATAATGACAATGCACAGATGTTCAGACCATAATTTGCTTCCTTGCTTGTGTGTAATTCAAAGATTGAGGCCTTAATTGTAAAGCCTTAAATGAGACGTCTTTAGCCCTGTATACAAATAGCATCTCTTAAGGAAGTCATAGCCCAGTAAGTGTTCAGGTTGTTATTATGATTAGCTCCCAGAGGGAGGTGCTGGTTCAGTCTCTTCAGCTAGCGCTCGCCTCAGACACACATACACCCAGAGTCTGCGGCAGGAGCTACAGCGTATTTGAGGGTGCTGGACACGTATTGGCCGTCCTGGGGAAAGCTGCCTGTTTCCGGGCAGGTGCTGTTGGCTTCCCTGACAGTTCTGAGGAGCATCGAACAGATTAGCAAGCAGCGTAGTGCATATAGCCGGCCGGGCTTATGCAGGGAGGCTCCTTAAAGCCAGAAAACATTAAATGGGTCCTCTGTGCTCACAGCTCAGGATGCCTGCGGTGTCAGGGCCGGATCGCCTTCGTACACCGGCACACAAAGCTGTCAGCAGTAAACAAGTTAAAACCCATCAGAAGAAGAAGCGGAGGCCGTGCAAACGAAGAGAAAGTCGGATCTGAATGGAAATGGCAGTGTAGGGGTTTACAGCAGAAAAGGTCACAGCTCACTTTTGCCTTTCAGTTTGTCTCCGGCAAATGATCTTTTGAAGTATCGTTTGCGCGTTTATTTAGGGAGATCAATTTAAACGCAAAGGCGACGTCAGATTGTTGGTGTGGTGTTTTTCTTTTAATGACCCATTTTATTAAGGAAGATTTTCTGCACCTTCCTTCCACCCTCTCCTTTTGCTTTATTCCTCATTTGGTGGGCTTTTCACTAAGTCCTTTCTTATACCCGGTATGAGGAGAATAAACCTCTTATTGCGGCAGGAACATAATCCTTTTTGCATGCCCACAGCGAAAGTATATTACACACCAGAAGTGGAGCAGATACATCTGTGACTGTGTAAGGCATCAGGAAACTCCCACGTCCCACAATCATAGTGAAAAAAAAGAAGCGTGAAACACTTTATTTGGTATATTCAACCCACTATCATGAGATTTAACTGGGTTTCAGAACCAGAAATGCGTAAAATCCTATATTCAGAGGAATCAGAGTTTTAATCAGGGTCTTAGATGCTCAGAAATGACTGAACTGTTTATCTGTCTGTATGTTAGTTAAAACATTTAGTTTTTACTCACCCTCATGTCGTTCCAAACCCATAACAGTACATTAACCTGGAGCAACAGTCATATCGGTTAGTAGCTGCCCAATATATTGCATCGGCTGATAAGTTTTTCTGTTTGGCAGATGAGTTCTTGACTCTTATTTTGATGGTGCTGAGTACGGCAGCCCCTGAACAAACAGTGCTCACATTTTACCTCTTGTTCGATGTCGTCATTAACCGTTCTGTCCACATACAGTAGTCTGTCTAATAATCAGATAGAACTGTTAAACAAAGAAATTAAAATATATACAAAAAGTATTATAACGATTGCTTTTTTATATTGTTAGGAATAGAAAGGCAAACATTATAATATTTTCTCATTTGCTGTCAGCATTCTGCAAACACACATTTATATAATTTAAACAGATCTTTGAATGACTAATGAACATCTAATTTCAAAAACCTTGCAAACTCCGTTGAATCCCGCTGTGCGATCTTATGAAGTGTGCATTTGTATCCTGCACGACTGCATGTACTCTGCGTGACTGTCGGTCCGTGCAAATTGAATATGGACAGGAGGAGAGTTCAGTTTCATTGAGATGCGCGATCGACAAACTTGAAACTCATGATTTCAAATTATGCTTCACTTCCTCCTTCATGCAGAATACTGAGTGCCCTGTTCGTTAAAGGGTTTACTTCCTTTTTAATTATATTTTTATTAAATATTTGTTTATTTATGAAAAATACATTCATTTAAAGTATAAGCATGTTTATTTTACACATTTCTTTTTTTAATCCATTTTCAAATTTTTACATTTCTTAAATATTACATTAAATACAAAACTATATCGGCCATCAGCCGCCCTGCTTTCCAAGATATCAATATCGGCATCGGCTGTCAAGAAAACAAAATAATTTGATGGTAATAGTGACAATAGACAATCTCTTTACTTTTCTGGAGTTGCATGAACAGGATTGGCTAGCTTTTGCTCTAGGGTATTTTAATAAGGGGATCTGATTGGCTGATGCCTGCGTTGGCACTTGAAAAGTTCTAAAAAAAAACTTCAACTTCTGTTGCGAGTAACGCCAGTGACGGACCCACAATTCAGTTCACCAGTGCTCGACATCCCTCCATTCGAAGCAAACAGAAGGCATTGAAGCTGATGCCCATGTGAATTTACCGTAAGTCTTTGATTTATCTTCAGAACAGATGTTTTTGTCCATCCAGTGAAAATTCAAAACATTCACACATCAAAAAGGTCATAAAGACAGAGAATAATCCATTAGAATTGGTCAGTTTAATCCAAGTGACAGATTTATTATATAAACATATATATATATATGGAGCTTATCAAATATGGTTAAGATGGAAGCTCAACTTTACTTGATTGACACACAAGAACAAAAATGAATGGACAGGTATATCATATTTCACTACAACAATCTTTACGAATAATTTAACGAATGGTGTTGGGATGACATGAGGATGGGCAATAGGTGACAGCTTTAAAATTTTTTGATGATCTAACCTTTGAAGGCCCCACCACTACAAAAAAGTCAAGTAGAATTCCCAATAGGTGTAATATTTTTTTGCCAAAGTTCAATACAGGTTTTTTTTTTTTTTTACCTCTATGTGAAGGAGTCATTCAAAAGGGCCAGTAAATAAACTGGCTAATGGACTTTCCAATCGGATATATTTTAAAGGCCACCCATTTTCACTTACTGTTAGATGCTCATGGCCCAGCAAGAGCTCCGTCACTTTGTTCTCCTCTGTGACAAGCCTGCCCTCCATCCCTGACAGCTCATTGATTACCGTGGTGTGCTGCCTTTCGATCGGCTCCCTGATGAATTCTCGCAGCCCTGAGATCCTCCCTCACGAGTTTTCATTTGTCTTTATTCACCAGAGCATTACTCAGAAGGGTTACCATGAGAACATGCAAATTCAACTGCGCAATGTTGGCTGTCACCTATCCGTTTCCCTTTCTTTCGTGGCAGAAGGGGGGCAGCATCTTTCCTGAAATGACAAATCCGTCCACACTGATAATGGCTCAGAAAACCTGACAATGAAAATCATCGGGAGATCTGACGTTTTGCCAATTGGTCTAGCTGATGTTTTCCTGTCCCATGATGGAGAAGAAAGTGATTCATCTTCCCAGGCTATCTGTTGCCCTTGGTCGCTATTATCACCGAGCTGTAATTGCCTGGTTTTACACATGGCTGAACGGCTGCCCGGCCTGCCTGTAATAAGATGGTAGGAATACAGAAATACAGAAGACATGGGGAACAGAGAAACAGAAATAATGAGCTTAGTTATCAAACTCTCCAGATGCAGGATGAAACAGCTGAAGAAGAGTGGGGGCCGCAGCATGTCCTGATTTACTCTGTTGTACGAGCTCTCTTGAGAGCTTTGGATTCTTATGATTGGCCGGGTTGAATTTTTGGCAGTGATGCAATGACATAGTCATAAAATTGGATCTAGAGATTTTTGCTTGTGTAGACAGTTATCTCTAATTGTTGACTTGCTGTGAAATGGCAGTTCCTGTGGTGGGTAACCAGCAGTGATAGAGCGATATTGTCTAATTAACAGCCGTGTTAGCTCTCCCTTGTGTCCGTTCCGAAATCTACCAACGGCATTGCCAATGAATAATGCATATATTCCAGTGTTGAACTTTTGGAGTAGATTTTGAGTAAATGTTGTTAAAACCATTTAGATTTAGGTAAGATTTTTTTTAATGATTTTGAAATAATTATTTTATGCTCACCAAGTCCGCATTAAAAATAAAGTACTAATAAACATAATTCCAATAAAAAAGGATATAATTTATCTATAATGGTATTTACTGTGACTTTTTTTATTAATTGAATGCATCCTTTCTGAATAAGTTTTAATTACTTCTGAAAATATTTGAATAATGTTTTTATTATTATATGAGATAAAATATTTATTTTATTGTTGTTTTATAGTTATATATTTTTGTTATTTTTTATGCATCGTTTGAGAGGCAAGAGCTATATTTAATTGCTGTTGATGGATTTTATTGCTGAATTTATTGAAATATGTTATTGAACTTTGACTTTTATGATCTTTCTTATTCATCTATATTTAAGTAGGAGGTGTATTTGTTTGTTTGGATAGAAAACAGCAGAATGAGTGTGCTACCAACATGGCCGCCAAGTGAACTGACTTGCTCTAAATGGACTTTGATACACCTCAGTTGCAATGCATCGACCAGCATTGACATCCATTGCTAAGCAAACCACACCGGGAACAACTGATATCTCAATATGGGGAAAAACTATTTAAGATTCTATCCTAGCAGTACATGTCCCACTAGAATCCTTTAGGGCTCTTGATGTCTGAGATACTTTCTTTAGTTTGCTTATTAGCTTCTGTGCTGCTTATTTACTTTAGTAAGCCATAGGCTACTGAAAAAGCAATATTTTGAATTATGGTTATATTTAATTATGTTTTCCTGGTATTGAGGATGTGAAATGAATGTCCTGACTGAATGGAAGTGATACCTTACGGCTCAGACCCTAAAACATTTTTCTCTTTAATGGCTCATTCAGGGTATGCCATGGTTTTGATTGACAGCTAAATTCTCCGGTGTAGCCAGAGGAGAGGCAAGGACTCAGCTGGATTGTTTTCCGTGGCTTAGGTTCCAATTCCCAGCGCTCCGTTTGGCAGAAGGGATCCACTTTGCCGTCTGTAAACTGTGACCATGTCTCAGGGCTGTGATCTTTTAATGCGTAGTCCCAAGAACTTTCCATTTGGAGTCACTGATCCAAAACCGAAAGGGTTTTTTCACAGTGTTTATATAAATTGCAGCCCACAAAGCAATCATTTGAGTTGCAGGTCTTGTCAGAGGCATCATCAGTCTTTTGCTTTCGTCTGTGTGGTAGTGCACTTGGGTCTCTCTTGCCTAGAGTTGTGACTCATGAGTTATATTAACAGAAGGTGAATATTGCAGCTCCTCTCAATATGGTTTATTTCCTCAATCAGCTTTGGGAATGAGATGCGCATTTGCCAGTTAATGGGAGGAATGAAGGAGTTTGCTGGTTAGTGCGGGTCTGTGGGCGCTTATCTGGCGCGCAGTGTAGATGCTAATGAAAAAGATGATATTTCGGCTATATATTTAGTTTATATTTGTTATAAATGAGATTTATTAAGTTAATTGTGCTGCCTGAGATATCTTTTTCCAGTCTCCCTATCTCTTTCCCTTTATTTGAAATGAAGCATTAAGCCCTTTAATGGGTTGCAGAGTGACACAAACATTACCCATAAGGCCACTCCTGCCATAAAATTCTCCACTTTGTAAAAACGTAAATCCTTCAAGTTTTTACTACTGAAAAGCTAGTTAGAGTGAAATGAATGAAGAAAAAATATATGCAAATTAAAGCTGCAAGCAGCGATGAACGGGCCCTCGCACCCGGGCGCACCGCCATCGTGTGGCTTTAGTTAAAAGGTGAACGTTGAGAAATATGCATTTAATGTCCTGAATATAAGTGGAATATATCAAAGTATATCCCATATATGTGCCAATATTACCGTTGCCAGCAGGTGGCGCTATCATTATAATGGAATATTGGCCTTCAGATGTGTTCAGGCCAGGACTCTTATCAAACATGTGAAGTTTGCGGAAGATTGAACATTTTATGCTTGAGTTACAATAACTTCTCTTGCTGTGGCAAGATATCAAATTTTTGTCATGGCGCCATGGAAACGCCCTTTAACAAAAACTCAAAATCTCCACAAGTTAACATTGCACAGGCCTTTAGATTAGACTGACCACAAAATATATGTTAATCTCAAAAAAATTATAGGAGTAGTTTGTCGGAGCGTAAAACATGTCACTTCCTGTTGCCAATAGGTGGCGCTATGACTATAACTGAATTTGGGCATGTAGATCTGTTAAGGGCAGAAGTTTTATCTAACATGTGAAGTTTGGGGCAGATTGGACATTGTATGTCTGAGTTACAGCAACTTCCTTTTTCATGGCGAAACATCGAAATTTGTCAGGCCGCCATGGACACGCCCTTTAACGAAATCTAAAGATCTTCGCAATTTAACATCGCAAAGGGCTTAAGATTACACTGACCAGGTTTGGTGTTGATCTGACTAAATCTCTAGGAGGAGTTCGTTAAAGTACAACCCCTGAAAATGGCAAAAACAACGCCAATTTTGCAGAGAAAATTCTAAATAACCGACTTCCTGTTGGGATTCGGATTTCGTACCAAGAGACTTTTTTGTAGGTATTGGTGTGTTACATATGTATACCGATTTTTGTACATGTACGTGAAACATAGCTCGAGGCGCACTCTGTTGAAAGTGTATAGGTGGCGCTATCGAGCCATTTTGCCACACCTGATGGATTTTTGGCCTTCAGATGTGTTCAGGCCAGGACTCTTATCACACATGTGCAGTTTGGGGAAGATCGGACATTTTATGCCTGAGTTATAACATATTTTATTCCCATGGCGAGACATCGAACTTCGTGACGGCGCCATGGACACGCCTTTTAACGAAAACTCAAGATCTTCACAACTTAACATCGCACAGGCCTTTAGATTAGACTGACCACAAAAAATACATTGATGTCATAAAATTTCTAGGAGTAGTTCATCGCAGTGTAAAATATGTCACTTCCTGTTGCCAATAGGTGGCGCTATGACTATAACTGAATATGGGCATGTCAATCTGTTCAGGTCAGGAGTCTCATCAAACATGTGAAGTTTGGGGCAGATTGGTCATTGTATGTCTGAGTTATAGCAACTTCCTGTTTCATGGCGAATCATCGAAATTCGCCAGGCCGCCACGGACACGCCCATTAACGAAAACTCAAAAGCTTCGCAATTTAACATCGCAAAGGCCTTCAGATTAGGCATACCAAATTTGGTGTTGATCTGAATGAATCTCTAGGAGGAGTTCGTTAAAATACAACGCATGGAAATGACAAAAATGACACAAAATTTGCTCATAATATTAGTAATAACCGACTTCCTGTTGGGTTTCGGATTTTGCTCCAAGAGACTTTTTTGTAGGTATTGGAGAGTTACATGAGTATACCGATTTTCATACATGTACATGAAACGTAGCTCGAGGCGCACACCGTTGAACGTGTATAGGTGGCGCTGTTGAGCCATTTTGCCACACCCACTTCTGAAACCCATATCAGACGTAAATTTTCGCCAGTTCTGAGGTGTGTGCAAAGTTTCATGACTTTTCGAGCATGTTTAGGCCCTCAAAAATGCGATTCATTTTGGAGAAGAAGAATAATAATAATAATTAAAGCTGCAAGCAGCGATGAACGGGCCCTCGCACCCGGGCTCACCGGCAGCGAGTGGCTTTAGTTAATAGGTCAACGGTGAGAAATATGCGTTTAAACTCATAAATATAAGTAAAATATATCAATGTTTATTCCATATATGTGCCAATCTTCCTGTTGCCAGCAGGTGGCGCTATCATTATAATGGAATATTGGCCTTCAAGTGTGTTCAGGGCAGGACCCTTATCACACAAGTGAAGTTTGGGCAAGATCGGACATTTTATGCCTGAGTTATAACAACATCCTATTTCATGGCGAAACATCGAAATTTGTCAGGCTGCCATGGACACGCCCTTTAACGAAACCTCAAGATCTTCGCAATTTAAGATCGCAAAAGCCTTTAGATTACACTGACCAAGTTTGGTGTTGATCTGAATAAATCTCTAGGAGGAGTTTGTTAAAGTATGACCCCTGAAAATGGCCAAAACAACACAAATTTTGCAGAGAAAATTCTAAATAACTGACTTCCTGTTGGGATTCGGAATTCGTACCAAGATACTTTTTCGTAGATATTGGTGAGTTACATGTGTGTACCGATTTTTGTACATGTACGTGAAACATAGCTCGAGGCGCACTCCGTTTAATGTGTATACGCACTCTGTTGAAAGTGTATAGGTGGCGCTATCGAGCCATTTTGCCACACTCGATGGAATATTGGCCTTCAGATCTGTTCAGGCCAGGACCCTTATCACACAAGTGAAGTTTGGGCAAGATCGGACATTTTATGCCTGAGTTATAACATCTTTTATTCCCATGGCGAGACATCGAACTTCATCACGGCGCCATGGACACACCTTTTAACAAAAACTCAAGATCTTCACAACTAAACATTACACAGGTCTTTAGATTTGACTGACCACAAAAAAGACATTGATGTCATAAAATCTCTAGGAGTAGTTTGTCGCAGTGTAAAATATGTAACTTCCTGTTGCCAATAGGTGGCACTATGACTATAACTGAATATTGGCATGAAGATGTATTCAGGTCAAGAGTCTTATCCAACATGTGTAGTTTGGGGCAGATTGGACATTGTATGTCTGAGTTACAGCAACTTCCTTTTTATGGCGAAACATCGAAATTTGTCAGGCCGCCATGGACACGCCCTTTAACGAAACCTCAAGTCCTTCGCAATTTAACATCGCAAATGGCTTTAGATTACACTGACCAAGTTTGGTATTGATCTGAATAAATCTCTAGGAGGAGTTCGTTAAAGTACAACCCCTGAAAATGGCAAAAACAGCACCAATTTTGCAGGGAAAATTCAAAATAACCGACTTCCAGTTGGTATCCGGATTTCGTACCAAGAGACTTTTTTGTAGGTATTGGAGTGTTACATGTGTGTACCAATTTTTGTACATGTACGTGAAACATAGCTCGAGGCGCACTCCGTTGAAAGTGTATAGGTGGCGCTATAGAGCCATTCTGCCACACCCGGTGGAATATTGGCCTGCAGATCTGTTCAGGTCAGGACTCTTATCACACATGTGAAGTTTGGGGAAGATCGGACATTTTATGCCTGAGTTATAACATCTTTTATTCCCATGGCGAGACATCGAACTTCGTCGCGGCGGCATGAACAAGCCTTTTAACGAAAACTCAAGATCTTCACAACTGAACATCGCACAGGCCTTTAGACTAGACTGACCTCAAAAAAGACATTGATGTCATAAAATTTCTAGGAGTAGTTCGTGGCAGCGTAAAATATGTCACTTCCTGTTGCCAATAGGTGGCGCTATGACTATAACTGAATATGGGCATGTCAATCTGTTCAGGTTCGGAGTCTCATCAAACATGTGAAGTTTGGGGCAGATTGGACATTGTATGTGTGTGTTATAGCAACTTCATTTTTCATGGCGAATCATCGAAATTCGCCAGGCCGCCACGGACACGCCCTTCAACGAAAACTCAAGATCTTCGCAATTTAACATCGCAAAGGCCTTTAGATTAGGCATACCAAATTTGGTGTTGATTTGAAGAACTCTCTAGGAGGAGTTCGTTAAAATACAACACATGGAAATGACCAAAATTACACAAAATATGCTCATAATATAAAAAATAACCGACTTCCTGTTGGGTTTAGAATTTCGCTCCAAGAGTCTTTTTTGTAGGTATTGGTGTCTTACATATGTGTGCCAATTTTCGTGCATGTATGTGAAACATAGCTGGAAGGCTGTTGATTTTCTTGGTATAGGTGGCGCTGTCGAGCCATTTTGCCACACCCTCTTCTGAATCCTATATCAGACGAAAATTTTCACCAGGTTTGACGCGTGTGCAAAGTTTCATGACTTTTTGAGCATGTTAAAGCCCTCAAAAATGCGATTCATTCGGGAGAAGAAGAAGAAGAATAATAATAATTAAAGCTGCAAGCAGCGATGAACGGGCCCTCGCACCCGGGCTCACCGGCAGCGAGTGGCTTTAGTTAATAGGTGAACGGTGAGAAATATGCGTTTAAACTCATAAATATAAGTAGAATATATGAATGTTTATTCCATATATGTGCCAATCTTCCTGTTGCCAGCAGGTGGCGCTATCATTGTAATGGAATATTGGCCTTCAGATGTGTTCAGGGCAGGACTTTTATCGAACATGTGAGGTTTGGGGAGGATTGGACATTTTATGCCTGAGTTACAACAACTTCTCTTGCTGTGGCGAGACATCAAAATTTGTCATGGCTCCATGTACACGCCCTTTAACAAAAACTCAAGATCTCCACAAGTTAACATTGCACAGGCCTTTAGATTAGACTGAATAAAAAAAATACTTTAATCTCAAAAAAATTCTAGGAGTAGTTTGTTGCAGCGTAAAACATTTAACTTCCTGTTGCCAGCAGGTGGCGCTATGACTATAACTGAAAATGGGCATGTAGATCTGTTAAGGGCAGAAGTCTTATCTAACATGTGAAGTTTGGGGCAGATTGGACATTGTATGTCTGAGTTACAGCAACGTCCTTTTTCATGGCGAAACATCGAAATTTGGCAGGCCGCCATGGACACGCCCTTTAACGAAACCTCAAGATCTTCGCAATTTAACATCACAAAGGCCTTTAGATTACATTGAAGAAGTTTGGTGTTGATCTGAATAAATCTCTAGGAGGAGTTCGTTAAAGTACAACCCCTGAAAATGGCAAAAACAACACCAATTTTGAAGGGAAAATTCTAAATAACCGACTTCCTGTTGGGATCCGGATTTCGTACCAAGAGACTTTTTTGTAGGTATTGGAGTGTTACATGTGTGTACCAATTTTTGTACATGTACGTGAAACATAGCTCGAGGCGCACTCCGTTTAAAGTGTATAGGTGGCGCTATCGAGCCATTCTGCCACACCCAGTGGAATATTGGCCTGCAGATCTGTTCAGGCCAGGACTCTTATCACACATGTGAAGTTTGGGGAAGATCGGACATTTTATGCCTGAGTTATAACATCTTTTATTCCCATGGCGAGACATCGAACTTCGTTGGGGCGCCATGAACAAGCCTTTTAACGAAAATTCAAGATCTTCACAACTGAACATGGCACAGGCCTTTAGATTAGACTGACCACAAAAAAGACATTGATGTCATAAAATTTGTAGGAGTAGTTCGTCGCAGCGTAAAATATGTCACTTCCTGTTGCCAATAGGTGGCGCTATGACTATAACTGAATATGGGCATGTCAATCTGTTCAGGTTCGGAGTCTCATCAAACATGTGATGTTTGGGGCAGATTGGACATTGTATGTGTGAGTTATAGCAACTTCATTTTTCATGGCGAATCATCGAAATTCGCCAGGCCGCCACGGACACGCCCTTCAACGAAAACTCAAGATCTTCGCAATTTAACATCGCTAAGGCCTTTAGATTAGGCATACCAAATTTGGTGTTGATTTGAAGAAATCTCTAGGAGGAGTTCGTTAAAATACAACACATGGAAATGACCAAAATTACACAAAAAATGCTCATAATATTAAAAATAACCGACTTCCTGTTGGGTTTAGAATTTCGCTCCAAGAGTCTTTTTTGTAGGTATTGGTGTGTTACATATGTGTGCCAATTTTCGTGCATGTACGTGAAACATAGCTTGAAGGCTGTTGATTTTCTTGGTATAGGTGGCGCTGTCGAGCCATTTTGCCACACCCTCTTCTGAATCCTATATCACACGAAAATTTTCACCAGGTTTGACGCGTGTGCAAAGTTTCATGACTTTTTGAGCATGTTAAAGCCCTCAAAAATGCGATTCATTCGGGAGAAGAAGAAGAAGAAGAATAATAATAATAATAATAATAATAATAATAATAATAAACAAAGCAGATACAAGAGGGTCCTCACACCATCGGTGCTCGGGCCCTAATTAAAGCTGCAAGCAGCGATGAACGGGCCCTCGCACCCGGGCTCACCGGCAGCGAGTGGCTTTAGTTAATAGGTGAACGGTGAGAAATATGCGTTTAAACTCATAAATATAAGTAGAATATATCAATGTTTATTCCATATATGTGCCAATCTTCCTGTTGCCAGCAGGTGGCGCTATCATTATAATGGAATATTGGCCTTCAGATGTGTTCAGGGCAGGACTTTATCGAACATGTGAGGTTTGGGGAGGATTGGACATTTTATGCCTGAGTTACAACAACATCCTATTTCATGGCGAAACAATGAAATTTGTCAGGCCGCCATGGACACGCCCTTTAACGAAACCTCAAGATCTCGCAATTTAAGATCGCAAAAGGCTTTAGATTACACTGACCAAGTTTGGTGTTGATCTGAATAAATATCTAGGAGGAGTTCGTTAAAGTACAACCCCTGAAAATGGCCAAAACAACACTAATTTTGCAGAGAAAATTCCAAGTAACTGACTTCCTGTTGGGATTCGGACTTCGTACCAAGAGACTTTTTCGTAGATATTTGGTGTGTTACATGTGTGTAACGATTTTTGTACATGTACGTGAAACATAGCTCAAGGCACACTCCGTTTAAAGTTGTATACGCACTCCGTTGAAAGTGTATAGGTGGCGCTATTGAGCCATTTTGCCACACTCGATGGGAATATTGGCCTTCAGATCTGTCCAGGCCAGGACCCTTATCACACAAGTGAAGTTTGGGCAAGATCGGACATTTTATGTCTGAGTTATAACATCTTTTATTCCCATGGCGAGACATTGAACTTCAATCACGGCGCCATGGACACACCTTTTAACAAAAACTCAAGATCTTCACAACTAAACATCCACACAGGTCTTTAGATTAGACTGATCACAAAAAAGACACTGATGTCATAAAATTTCTAGGAGTAGTTTGTCGCAGTGTAAAATATGTTACTTCCTGTTGCCAATAGGTGGCGCTATGACTATAACTGAATATTGGCATGTAGATCTGTTCAGGTCAAGAGTCTTATCCAACATGTGAAGTTTGGGGCAGATTGGACATTGTATGTCTGAGTTACAGCAACTTCCTTTTTCATGGCGAAACATCGAAATTTGTCAGGCCGCCATGGACCGCCCTTTAACGAAACCTCAAGTCCTTCGCAATTTATTATCGCAAAGGGCTTTAGATTACACTGGACCAAGTTTGGTGTTGATCTGAATAAATCTCTAGGAGGAGTTCGTTAAAGTACAACCCCTGAAAATGGCAAAAACAACAGCAATTTTGAAGGGAAAATTCAAAATAACCGACTTCCTGTTGGGATCCGGATTTCGTACCAAGAGACTTTTTTGTAGGTATTGGAGTGTTACATGTGTGTACCAATTTTTGTACATGTACGTGAAACATAGCTCGAGGCGCACTCCGTTGAAAGTGTATAGGTGGCGCTATAGAGCCATTTCTGCCACACCCGGTGGAATATTGGCCTGAAGATCTGTTCAGGCCAGGACTCTTATCACACATGTGAAGTTTGGGGAAGATCGGACATCTTATGCCTGAGTTATAACATCTTTTATTCGCATGGCGAGACATCGAACTTCGTCGCGGCGCCATGAACAAGCCTTTTAACGAAAACTCAAGATCTTCACAACTGAACATCGCACAGGCCTTTAGATTAGACTGACCACAAAAAAGACATTGATGTCATAAAATTTCTAGGAGTAGTTCGTCGCAGCGTAAAATATGTCACTTCCTGTTGCCAATAGGTGGCGCTATGACTATAACTGAATATGGGCATGTCAATCTGTTCAGGTTCGGAGTCTCATCAAACATGTGAAGTTTGGGGCACATTGGTCATTGTATGTGTGAGTTATAGCAACTTCATTTTTCATGGCGAATCATCGAAATTCGCCAGGCCGCCACGGACACGCCCTTCAACGAAAGTCAGATCTTCGCAATTTAACATCGCAAAGGCTTTAGATTAGGCATACCAAATTTGGTGTTGATTTGAAGAACTCTCTAGGAGGAGTTCGTTAAATACAACACATGGAAATGACCAAATTACACAAATATGCTCATAATATTAAAAATAACCGACTTCCTGTTGGGTTTAGAAGTTCGCTCCAAGAGTCTTTTTTGTAGTATTGGTGTGTTACATATGTGTGCCAATTTTCGTGCATGTACGTGAACATAGCTGGAAGGCTGTTGATTTCTTGGTATAGGTGGCGCTGTCGAGCCATTTTGCCACACCCTCTTCTGAATCCTATATCAGACGAAAATTTTCACCAGGTTTGACGCGTGTGCAAAGTTCATGACTTTTTGAGCATGTTAAAGCCCTCAAAATGCGATTCATTCGGGAGAGAGAGAAGAAGAGAATAATAATAATAAAAAACAAGCAGATACAAGAGGGTCCTCGCACCTC
>NC_039263.1:14944846-14982815 GCF_003368295.1 Carassius auratus | reverse complement strand
TTCCTTCTTCTCCTTGCCTCTTCTCCTCTTAATCTCTGTCAGGTTGGATGAGGGCAGATGCACATTTTCAGGTTTCTCTAGAAATATTTAATTGGGTTTAAGCTCAGGCTCTGGCTGGGCCACTCAAGGACATTCACAGAGTTGTCTATAAGCCACTCTTGCTGCATGCTTAGGGTCATTGTCTAGGGTGGAAGGTGAACCTTCTGCCCAGTCTGAGATTCTGATTAAGGTTTTCATTAAGGCTATCTAAATATTTTGGTGCATTTATTCTACTCTGACGAGTCCCTCAGTCCCTGCTGCTGAAAAACAGCCCCGCAGCATGAGGCTGCTACCAGCAAACTTACTTTTGAGATGCTACTCTGCAGGTGATGAGCAGAGCTGGTTCCTTTAAACATGATTAAAGGCTTAGAATTGAGGTTCATTAGACCAGAGAATCTTGTTTCTCAGAGGCTGAGGATCTATTATTTTGCAAATTCCAAGTTTGTTTTCATTGTAGATTTCTTCCATCTCCACGTATGATCATGGAGCTCAACTAAAGTTACCATCAGGTTCTTGGTCACACTTGGTTCTCCATCAATTGCTCAGTTTGGCCCGAGGCCAATTCTAGGAAGAGTCTCGGTTGTTTCAAACTTCTTCCATTAAGGGTAACAGAGAATTCATGCTTCTGTGACCCTTCAGTGAAGCAGAATTTTTTTCTGAACTATGTGTGGACTTCTGTGTAGCTTGATGTAAACCTGCCTATGAACTTTACAGGTAGTTATTTTGACCTCAGGGTTGTTTTTGCTCTGATATGCATTATCAGATTATCAGCTATTACACCTTTTATTTAGATGTGTCTGCCTTTCCAAATCATACCCCTTATTTGCCACAGGTTAACTTCATTCAAAGTGTGGTAACATCTATAAGTAATATGAATGTAGCCTCCTGAGCTACATTTTAACTGTCCATATAAGGGAATGAATACTTATGCAATGGAATCATTTAAGTTTATTTAGCTTCAATAAATTTCCAAAGATATTAAAAAACTTTTTTTTTTGCTTTACAATTATGGAGTATGGAATATATATATATATATATATATATATATAAATATATATATACATAAAATATATATTTTTAAAAATTAGCTAAAAGCACGAATAAATAGGTAATCAAAACTTATTGAAAACATATTTATACAAATCTATATTAGCGATATATTTTTGTATATTCTGAAATATTTAAATATATATGTGAAATATTTCTAAAATAGTTTTGCTACAAGGCATTGTGTACTTGAAAACAGGCCAAGAAAGAAAAGACAAAGAGTCAGGGTTTGTGTTAACGACATGGCTTACCAATGTCCTCCACGTTGAAGGAAATTTCGTCATAAACAATGTCAAGAGAGCGTGAACGCAGCTGGACCACATAAGGGAACCATATAACGGTGTTACTGGAATTGAAGTAGCATTCATTTTCCCTTATGGAACTGTAACTTGGACATTCCATCCATTTCTTAGAATCCCTGCAGACATGTGGAAAATTGTTTATCGTTAAGTAGAAGAACAGTCATTTTTCTAACAACTTAACTGCTTCACTGATTTTAGCTTATATTAATTCTCTTTTTGTGTATCAATAGTGCATTTAATTCTATGGTGTTATGTGTTTCTAATTACTTTTCTAATATGTAGAAAAGTCTCAGATCCTCATGTTCCGTGTGGTTCTGGAGGGATCCAGTCTCCCACTGACAACGGAAAGTCATCAGCTCTCGAGAAAAGCAGCCAGTCAGATGAGGCAGTGTTGAAGTCTGACCTGCAAAAAAGGTGAAGAACATACTTAAAAACCTTACTGGAATTGAACATACTTGCTTTAAGGCATGCTTCCAAGAAGTGTAATGGACCAGAATAAAATACCACGAATGTCATTTAGACGTTATTAGGACGTGTCACTGCAAATGCTACAATAACAGCAAAAGAAATATTTCAAAAGACATATGAATGCGGCATCAGTAATTTAATTTTATATTCTACTACAGCTTCATATTTTATAAACAATTGATAAATTATAAGGAATTAGGTTGAAATTGTTTTGCGTTTCAATGTGTTATTCAAGCACAGCTCAGAATGATCAAATGTTTTATAGCTAGAATATTATTCTGAAAAAAAAGGGCAAAAATTCTGCGAATGTCCTTCGGTTTAAATCAGCTTTGGACTAACAGGGTGTAACATAAATCCCAGTTGGGTTATAACTGTCAGCCGTGTTTTCCTGGAAATGTGTGCTGGCACTTTTCACATGTGTAAGTATTCGAGTGGCAGTGCACCGTTACTGCCTGCAAGAGTTTGGAAAGGATCTTTCCAAGCTGCTCAGCTGACAGCACTTAGACAGCAGTACTGATAAAACTTCAACTGATTTCAATTTGAACTAACAGCTATATTTAAATGTAGTACTCTAAGTAAAGTGTAACAGAAGAACTATTGACGTTTAATTTATATGCCACAGAACATTCTGTATGGTATGGTTATTTACACTACCAGTGTTTTTTTGTTTTCATGTAGTTACATCATCATTTTTGTGTAGTTCCTTTTTTCCCCCTTTTTCCAGGAAATACAGAGGAATGATCATTAAGAGCCACTAGCATGGTCTGGTGTTACTCGAGTATCAGTAGTAGTATTCAGTTACAGATTGAAATGACCTGCTTCTTTGGCAAACATGTAGTCTCATGTCTGTGGGTTTGACTTTTTTTTTTACATTTAAAATTACCAATTACCTTGTAATTGTTTTCCCTGTGCAATTAATTGGCCATGAAGCTTAATAAATATGTATTTTTTATTTATTTTTAATAATAATCTGCATGATAAAGGATAGGAAATGAGTCAGAGATATAATTTTTATGTTCCCATAGAAACTAATGTATAACTCAAATAGCACCTGCAGAGTAATGTCATGAACCTAACCATCCAATTCATATAGCAACATGCACTCCCTCCCACTTACTGAATCTGCTTCTTTTATAGAAAACATCATATCTGATTGAATTCATAATGGACAGAGCTGTTCAAAAGACAGTACTTACTTTAAAACTAAAGCATAGAAAAAAATGGTCTTGTGAAGAACGGTGGTGATGAAAAGCTTAAATAAAACTGTATATTGTAGTTCATTAATTCCATCCTAGACCCAGGAAAAATCTTGGTTCCACATTTCAGCTTTCTGATATTTTATTAGTGGGCTTTTGATTGATTCCATAATTAGTATAACCAGAGTTAGAGTACCCTGCATTTGGAGTTTTGTTATTAAAAATTTGTTTTACTTATGGATTTATTTTATTTCTTATGAAGAATCCAGTCAGTCTGCATTATGCAGATGTCCGTTGGACTCTCTGGGTATTTGCAGAAAGCCAAGGAGCTAACTTAGTGTGTCACAATGGCTCCCCAACTAATAAGAGAATAATAAACATCCTGTTTTTTGTTGTTGTTTAGCTAAACTGTTATAAAAAAGGCTCTTAAAGACATTTCTAGCCTCTCAAGTCATGTTTGGTTAGTGTAAAACATATACAGTATATTAAAAAACTACAAACCTTGTATTGTAGGAGGCACACTTTGTGTTGCCACAGCACAGGTCAACATGATACAGATGAAAAGGGTGGTCTCCATCATACAGTCCCTGTGAAAACCAAAATAAGGTCCATTATGTAATTGGTTTACAAACAACAAATGGAAGCAACCACCAGCTATTAGTCATAAATCTGAATAAGTCTAAATTACTTTAATTCAATTCAAACACTATTAGGCCATTCCCTTTCTATTTGAATAAACAAGTCAGAGTTATTCATTTGTTTCAATGCAGCAAACAAACAGTCCATGATACTGACAGGATTACGAAATCGCAGTAAACACAGTCCACTGACATCCATTTTAAGCCAAAGACTCTGGCCAGTAGTTGTGAAATAGATCTTCACTGCAACATGGCTTCGCTCCAATCTGATTCTGAAAAACATCTTCTCAGAAAACATCTTCTCAGAACTCCATCTATTGACTTCAGCTTCAGCTGTATGCGGATCACAACCCTTCCCTATTAGATTTAAATGGCCCTAACACACAGTGCAGCAGGACAGAGATAACAAACTCTCACTGAGGGTGAAGGGCTTGGTCCTTGATAAAATGGGTGCAATGTCAAAGCACATTATTAGGAAGTTGATAATAGAAATGCTGTCTTTGATATGGAGCTTCCGGAAAGGAATCCACGATCCGAGTCTGTGAACCTTTATTATTTAACGTGACAGTTCAACTATACACCACAATACCACAAAGAAAAAAACAAAACCATGAACCACTGACATTGTAAAGAGTAGTTGTGTAAGTAAATTACATGTATATCAATCAATCAACCATCTTTAAAGTATTTTAGCAGTACATCAAATAAATGTAGTGGCACTAAACATTCTGTCCACTGTTAACATATTGTATTTTATTCACACACATATTGTCATGTTGTCTAATTTTGCCTCCAGTTTTTAAAGTTGTCCCCTTTTTTCAGGATTGCTGTCAGTGTTTTTGGAGTGGGTGGATTGGAAATTTCGGAATGGAGCTGGAGCTAGTCCGCACGGAGTGGAATGTTGCACTCCAAATGTAATAAATCTATCTCTGAAGGGCATTTTGAAGTGAGAACAATCATACTGAAGGGCCATTGCAAATATAATTGCTCAAAACGGTCATCTTCGATGGCCAGAAGGACTTCGAATGGTACAACAGATGGACACCTCGCTATACCATGATTCTTTGCATAGGTTTAACTGTGTGATGATAGCGCCTCCTTAATTGGAAAATCGATGCGGATGTGTGTTCCAAGGAACAGTTTTTTGGTCCTCTACACCATTTGAATCTCTACCTTTGGAGGGTAAACCCTTCAAATAGATTAAGGAATAGTTATGAGCCCTTCAAATTGGAGCAGTGGAAATCTCTGTTGTTCCGCTCCACTCACGGATTCCAGTCCGGATTTTAGTTTATGTCTTTCTTGGAGATTCTGAAAGCTTGAAAGGTTGGCTTCTTTTGAAATAATTTTCTCGGAGTAGAACTATAACTAAATGGGAAGAATGTGTCTGACAGCAAGAATTACTTTTATCATAGTACTGTTTAAAGTTTAAAAGCAATATCACACTCACAATCATGCCTAAGACAGAACTGAACATATTTACTTTAACTCCTGCAATATTTACCTAAAATCATTTTGAATATAGCCTAATCCTCCACATCTGGCCATAATATGTCGAGAAAACTTTTCAACTGTCACGTAAACCTTAACCTTATTAGTGTACGCATTGCATGAACATCGTGATAAACGTAACGTAAACCAATAAGTGTTCCAAACGGAAATACAGAACATGCATTAAAAATACATGCACAATTTTTTTTCCAGTTTACATGATACATCTTTAATAATATGTATTTTGTTTTGCCCTTAAAAATTTTAATTCATTATTTTAATCTTCCACAAAAGCAAAAGGTGGAAACATACAGAATAAATCGCACGTTTGTCTCACGCACGTTACACTGAACTCACCTTTTCCAAGAGTGCGATTCAGATTTGTAGATCCTTGACTTCTATGAAAGTATTCCTTGGGGAAGCTCGACTTCTTCGTATTATAGCAGCACACCGTGGTTAAATGCAGCCTATATCTTCTATCAACGCACGGTTTAGAAAAAGCCTCATAAATTAGCCCAAATTTCTCTTCTACCGCTTTGCTTAAAGCGTGTCCTGTTGGTTGTGACAGGACCTCAGTTTGCCCACTGGATATCTGGTGGTACCAGGTTTTTTTTTTTTTTTTTTTTTTTTTTAGAGCATATTCGAAGAAAGGCGTCACTCGTCGTTGAAGCACCCTGTGTAGGGAGCTTAAAACTAAACCTTATACAGTAAGACACTAATCTGTTTACTGCATGTAGAGTTTCGCATGCGAAAAAAAAATGTATGTGGGGAACTCCGCCCTAACAAACGTCATCGTGTTTCCCTACCACAGCCTTTATGACCAAAGTATAGGTCTCTGCAGGAAAGTAATGGGAGTTACGAGATCAAGGTGTTTTTACACCATGATACTTGATTGGTTTATCTAATAGTGACGTTAGGTTTAGGGGTGGGGTTGGGTAAGGTTGATCATTTAGATTGCATGATTCAGAAACACCCAGCAGTTTCAAAACACCCACATGGTGATATACGCCCACTTTTGCTCTGCAGAGACCTAAGTCTCTTTAGGACAGTGCTTCTCAAAGTCCTGGCCCTCCTCCATTTCGTATTTCAAGAGCACTAATTTCCTACTTGATAAACTGTTAAACTTGTAAATCATTTGTTTAGTTTTTATTAATGTCTTTTTGGAGATTTAAAGCTTTACTGCGTGACATTGTTGTCATAGAAACCTGTGAGCGCTGCTAATATCAGGTTTTTATTTATTTATTTATTAATTAATTAATTATTACTTAGATTATTCCGGCCTGACTTATAGCGGTGTCCAAGTGTTTTGCGAGTTTTGCAAACAAAGCTGAGACTAATTTAAGAAAAAAAAAATAGGCTATAATCTAATAGCTATCTATTAAATGAATTTCGTTTAAAGCTGCAGATATTGAAAGCCATTTTCAGAGCTGTGTAATTAGGTTTCCACAAAGCTATCGAGTTTATTCTCATTTTTAATATAGCCATTGGCAGGTTTTGTAGTGCTTTGAACTTCATATATAGGCACTTACATTTATGATCAACAATGCAGAGCTGAATGGGTACACGTGACGTGACTGGAGTAGGGCACGTGTTTATGGGGTCTTGTTGTAGTAACAAGAACAAATAAGTTTAAAGGGCAAAGTGGAGAATTCAAAAGTTGGGCTTTTGTTAGTTGTTGTTACACTTTTTATAACAGTAAAAAGTCATTTTGACTTCAAAAACGCTATTGAACATTAGTTGTGAATGGCCATGAAAATCAAGCATTTTAAAACGTAGTTCATCGATCATCGTGTTCACTTGTTTATCCAACAGTTAATACAAAAATCATGAAACTGGAATTTTAGTGTGGTAAGGCTCATGTTCATGTAGATGTTCATGCATTCAGCCTAAGGAGAAGCTAAGAAGACATTCAAAAAGTATTATAAAAATCATTCTGTTTTAACCAAACCGTACAAATCCATTTTTTATATCTGTTGTTATATGTTTGGGTTCCTGGAGGCATTCAAGGTTAATTATAAATCTCAAAACAGGGTCATTTCCAGAATCATAATGGTATACATTTAGAGGAACGTTTCATGATCCACTCTTAAACTCTCATAAATCTCAGGAGGACAGACACACAGCGTATCTTAGGTCATTAACTCAGCCATGTGTCTGTGGTGTCCAGTGTCCGTTCCACCCCAATCGTTTTTGTGCTAGTCTTGAAACTTCTCAACAGCTGTCAGACTTCTCAAAAGGCAAAGACCTTTAACCCCGGTCTTCTATAGTTTTGCATGGCATGTTAAATTTGCTCTTATAGCTCTTATATCTTCTTCCCTCTACATGGTGCGACCTCACGTTGGGTACTTACCGACATCATGGACACAGAGGATTGTTGATTTAGTTGCTGTATTTTGGATGTGGAATTTTAATGAAGTCCACAACTAAATGCAAACAATGGTTTATGATTTTGTATCATTTATAGCTTCTATTGATGTATGGGAGTCATTATGGGGGGGGGGGGTGTTTACTTGATGTATAATGACACAGTACAAAAGTACTCTTAAAACTGCCCTAAATCCCCGTTAACCCGCCCTTTGCCCTATTTTAAAACAGACCAGGATTGATCCAGGTTCTGTGGTAGACAGTGATTACTTTCCTGTAAAAAGTTTAAGTTGTTCTGAAAATGTCTTTTCAGAGATTACTATCAGGTACTCTTCTCAGAGGCAGACTAATATCATTTAAACCACAGGGACGTATTTATCGTCATGGTAAGGTAAGTAAAAATTGTTAATAAAATTGCATCATTTTCGGTTTTAGACAAATAATGTGATTTCGTTGATGTTTCTTTATTTGTTCATGAGTATTCTATGTAATGATTTAAGGGACTAAAATAAATATATGACAATCCTTGAATAATCTTTGTATCTAAAGAATTTTTATTATTTGTTGTTCCCTAATCAGTTATCACAAATAAAGATGCAAATCAACCATTTAATCAAATAGCTTTGCAAAGTTACATATTTTCCATATACAAAGGAACAGATTACAATTAAGCTTCAAATAACAATGTAAAATAAGCTTTAAAATAAATTAATTTCTGCTGTATTGATTCATTGTTTGCACAGCAGCGATGTTTGCACAGAATATCAGAATATGTCCACGTGTCCACATTGTACTGTAAGGTTGTTTGTGGCACATGAAGCTTGGCATTCTGCACACTTCATTTTGTATAATTAAAATCACAATTTGTTGGATTACTGCATTTTATTGATACATTTCCTTTTAAAAACTAAGACATTAAAGAAACGTGTTATATCATATAATTCATTTTTGACTTCCGAATGCATTGTTGTTTGCTTTGAATTTGAATTTCACTGTAAAGATGATTTAATTAAAGAGAAAAACCCATAAAATAAATATGTTAGAAGAATGTCTTGCAAAGGTTCCCATTATGTTTTGAACATGTTATTTATGGACTTTTTATAAAATCTTTTCTGAACTTATTGTTATTATTATTATTTAGTCATGCAGAAGTTAAGGAAACAGTCCATTTTATAAATATGCAAATATTATGAATCATTCATTTGAATGTGCACAGAATGCTCTGAAACAATTCATAAAAAACATTTAGATGAAGAAATAAAATGTTCTATGAATTTTGCATAAAGAGTGGTGTTGTGCCAATGTTTTTAGAACATTATTAACTACCAGATAACTCGGAATTAATTTTTTTGAAAGATATAACTTTCTTCCGAAGTACAAAGTTTCAACAGCTCATAATCTTGTTTATTGGATGAATCATTTTAATTACATATACATTTTCAGACCAGCCACTAATTAATCAATCATGACTAACACAGTCCCAGAATAAGGACATAAATTTTTTTTGTTAACATTAATGAAAAAATGTTTGTTCATAACTTTGAGAGAACCTTGCCAGCACATTTGTTCTGAGAATGTTCTTTATTAGCTGGGAATGAGCAATTTCATATTAACTGTGCCTAATAGTATGCCATGCTCTCCCTGTCACATTACTCCACAGGAATTCAGCTGCTCTCATTTCTCAACTTCCCAGTCATGGAGTGCGTGTTTTTATTTGGACCCAACAGAGGCTGTCAAAGACATTCCTAATGGCTCCATGCTTCTTGTCGGAGGTATAAGGAAGGAACTTATGCCATATCAAAGCATGTGCCCACTAAATGTGCCTCTATACATGTAGTTCTGCACAACTATAGGATGCAGTGCTATCTGATAAGTTGTTCATACAGCTAAATGGTATTTCCTGCGCTGATATCATGTGCTGTAGATAGAACATAATGTGTCCCCAAGCAGTATCCCTGTGTGTGCTTAATTTCCTCCCTTTCTGTCTTAGGCTTTGGTTTGTGTGGGATCCCGGAGAATTTAATCAGCGGTCTGTTGAAAACGGGAGTAAAAGACATCACAGCCGTGAGCAATAATGCTGGGTGAGAGAGATCTCTAAACAACATGTTGGTAAAGGCAGTAAAGGGACGCAGTGTTTCCAGAGAATTCTCTAATGTGGATCAACTCATATTTACAATGGGTTGCTGTCATGTACTCTGGGAAATAGTCCGATGGGGTCAAGGGGCAGGAAAGCGGGGAAAAAGGGAAAGGGGCCCTCAAGAATCAGGGCTTGAAGGAACACCAGTGTGATTTCTTGTGTGACTAACAAACTACATGATTGTTTCTGATGACAGGGTTGATAACTTTGGCCTGGGAATGCTTCTGAAAACCAAACAGATAAAACGCATGATATCTTCATATGTTGGGGAAAACGCTGAGTTTGCGAGGCAATATTTATCAGGCGAGCTGGAATTAGAGCTCACTCCTCAGGTAGAGCATTTAACTCTCAGCAATTTACATGCTCCATGTCTAGTTTGGCTAATTTTATTTCTTCTGCCTTACTTTAAAGTCAATATTAAAATACTATATTTACCCAACCCCATTTACATTTAATAAAAATTTATAAATGTAGAACTATGTATAAATAATGTTTTTGATAGCATTACTAAAGACCAGATAACTTTGAATGAACATGCTGGAGCAAACTTTGATCGAATCTTGCCGAAATCAAAGTTACCAACATTTTAAGAATATTCATTACAAGTTGGATACCAATAGCCAGATAGCGGTTTGGGTTCTGCTTTATCAAACATGCATTCAGATTTGTTGTGGGTAACACAAACAATCTTCAAAATTCCACACTGAATATCTTTTTCACTCAGAAACATTATAACAATGGGTTGAAAAAGAAAAGAATGTTCACATTGACATTAAATACTGTTTGATTGATTTAATTCTATCCCAGGGCACACTAGCAGAGAGGATACGAGCTGGCGGTGCAGGCATCCCAGCATTTTTTACTCCCACCGGGTATGGCACTCTCATCCAGGAGGGTGGATCACCCATAAAATACAACAAAGATGGCAGCATTGCAATCGCAAGTGAAAGCAGAGAGGTGTGGTGAGGCGTATCACTCTCAAAACATGTTGATGGTTTTCCTTTTTTTTTTACTTTCAGAAAAACATTACATACATATATAAATTATTATCCTTTGTTTGGTTCAGGTTCGGGAGTTTAATGGCAGACATTATGTCATGGAAAAAGCCATCAGGGGCGACTTTGCTTTGATAAAGGCCTGGAAATGTGACAAAGCAGGAAATCTTATTTTCAGGTCAAGAAGTTCACTTTAACACCATTTGTCTTTTAAAATAATTTTTCATTATCTTACGTTTTCTTTAAACCAAGAGCCTACTTACCCTAGATTGTCCACTAGGTGTCAGGCTTTATCTGTGTAACAATCTACGAATGTTTCTAGAATATCAGTATTCATGCAATTACTAAACTTTTTTATTTATTATTATTTATTTTTTTTACAGGAAAACAACTCGCAATTTCAACCAGCCTATGTGTAAAGCAGCTAAAGTCACAATAGTGGAGGTTTGTGACCCTCCAGTTTGTTTTGGGCTTTGTGATTTTGACATTTCCTATTGTCAAGTTTGAGGTCCCACAAAAAAATAAAAATAAATGACTTACTTTGATGCACAGGTTGAGGAGATTGTTGAAATTGGAAGTTTTAGTCCTGAGGAAATTCACATCCCTTCCATATATGTAGACCGGGTAGTGCAAGGAGCCAGCTATGAAAAACGAATTGAGGTGAGAAAGACATTTGAACTTGTCTGAGCTTCTCATTTAGAGCTGTTTATTTCATAAATCTCACCGTATTGTTTATTATGCGCACATTTAACTTTACAAGAATGTGTAGGTCATGTTCAGGACTCTTTTTGTTCATAGAAAAGGCTGGTTCAGTCTAGCAAGGATGAGAAACCTCAAGTCAAACAGGACTCAGATATTACCCGGGAGAGAATCATCCGGCGAGCCGCGCTGGAGTTTCAGGATGGGATGTATGGTATCCTTCAGTAGCCTGACCGCAGAAATCACCATCAACATGATAGATATTGCAAAATACACATTGCTAACTATTCTGTTCCCACATAATGTACCTTGACAACCCTTCAAGCAAATCTTGGCATTGGAATCCCTATGTTGGCCAGCAATTACATTAGTCCTGAAATCACTGTCCACTTGCAGAGTGAGAATGGAATTTTGGGACTGGTGAGTATCCCTTTTTAAATAGCCTGAGCAAGTCATTTTTATTAATGAATTTCCACTTTTCAATTTTCAATCCCCTTTTATTTTATTTGTAGGGTCCCTATCCAACAGAGAGTGAAGTGGATCCTGATTTAATCAATGCTGGTGCAGTTTTATCATATTTGATATTCTTTTAATTAAATTGTTAATACTACACATACCCAAGAGTAGAAGTGAGTAAAAATCTTCAGTGCGAGATCCACCAACATTGCTGCCATGTAATGACTAAAAAACAGTATAGTTGCTCAGTATACACACAATTTACACATTACACACAACATAATCCTAATAATAATATATTTGCTATATAAGAAATATATTGTAATAATGAAATAATATAGAATAGTTCTAAAATCCTTCTTAACAACTCTCAGATCTTGGCTTTTTTGTGTGTGTTCAGGTAAGGAGACGGTAACAGTTTATCCAGGAGCTGCCTATTTCTCCAGCGATGAATCCTTTGCCATGATCAGAGGGTGAGTGTCTCAATGCATCGGTCGTTTATGATTAAACTAAATACAACTGCACGTGAATAAGAATGTTTAGCGTGAGAATTAAGACGTGCAGCTTTTGGGGTACATTTTATGGATAATTTTTTATGTTGTTCCCCCTATTTTTCTTTCACTTCATCTTTTTTTAGAGGTCACATTGACCTGACCATGCTGGGAGCAATGCAAGTTTCTAAGTATGGAGATCTGGCCAACTGGATGATTCCAGTATGAGTTTTATGATCTGTATTACTGTATCATGACTGATAGACATGCAGTATGTTTTCACTTGCCTGGTTTGACATGTTCCATGTGTTTCTCAGGGTAAAATGGTGAAGGGCATGGGTGGCGCAATGGACTTGGTATCTAGTGATGCCACAAAAGTAGTTGTCACTATGGAACATTCTGCCAAGGTACAATAAACTTTACACTCTCACTTACAGTCATTATGTTTTAGCATTTCCTATCACTCTGTGTAAAATAGATTTTTTTTATATATATTTAAAGGGTGGGAAACATAAAATCTTAGAGAAGTGCACACTTCCTCTGACTGGAAAACAGTGTGTTGACCGTATAATCACTGAAAAGGTCAGTACAATTTATTTCAGAGAAACATAACATATGTTGCACCTTTTCAAGGACAGTGTGATGTTTGTTGTCACTTGTTCTAGGCGGTGTTTGATGTCGATAAGAGCAAGGGTTTAACTCTCATTGAGATTTGGGAAGGACTGACACCAGAGGACATCAAAGCATGCACTGGGACACAGTTTGAGGTGAGGCTAGAAAACTACAACATATATTGTCCTTATTCTGGGACTGTGTTAGTCATGATTGATTCAGTAGTGGCTGGTCTGAAAATTTATATGCAATTAAAATGATTCATCCAGTAAACAAGATTATGAGCTGTTGAAAATTTGTACTTCGGAAGAAACAAACCAATGTTATATCTTTCAGTTGTGATTGAAGACACTTTCCTTGTTGTGAGAAAGTTTTGTGTATAAGTGCACAATGTATCACTTAAGTCATTCCGGTATTTTTCAGGTGTCAAAAGACTTACAACCGATGCAGCAGATATGAGATAATACTGAGGATTTAAACTGACGGCCTTCTGCCAGTATAAAGGACCAGAGCCAGAGAGAGGACGTGACT
The DNA here is from genome assembly GCF_003368295.1 of Carassius auratus. Lineage (NCBI taxonomy): Eukaryota > Metazoa > Chordata > Actinopteri > Cypriniformes > Cyprinidae > Carassius > Carassius auratus. The sequence continues at coordinate 14,969,352 of NC_039263.1, read as the reverse complement.
GCCTTCATTTGAACAATTCTTTGCTTTTTTGGATGTGGCATAAATACAGAATTCATTGTTAAATAGATGCATGACTCTTCTCACCATGTTAATTACGACTTGCTCGAAACATATTAGAACTTAGTAACTCTCCAAGAGTGAAAAACATCACCTTTTAAGGTTAGGTTTAAGACACCGTTAAACTATATTGTTTCTGAAATTACATTGTACACGAGTGATGAAAAGCAATGGAATCTGAGTAGATTTAATATTAAATATTTTAGTAATAATATTGTTAACAATGATGATGTACTGAAACATATTTTAAATGTGTTTTTTGCAATGATTTTTGCAAGCTAATCAGCATGGAATAATGCAGCTGTGCTACTTGACCTTGATACTGATTTATTCGCTCTTGCCACAGTTTAAAATAAATAATGTCGGTGTGATGTGTTTTTTTTGTTGTTGTTGTTGTTGCTTTGTCAGCATAGTCATTTAATTACTGTTTTACAAAGCTTTATTGTGACGCATAGAAACAGACCATCCAGTGGATCTCTACTCAGGACATGTTTTGACCCTAGTGTCACTCTGTGATTGGTCATTGACCTGAAAAACAAACATTGCACAACTCTCTAAAGACAGAGGTCTGTGGGTTCCACAGGGTTTGGGACAAAACACTATTTCACCATCCTCCTTACAATACTTAATGAACCCCATGATATTTCAAATGACAAGAAACAAAACAACATGCATACACTACATGCTACAGGAATTTACACATTTAAAGACCAGATTGTGAAATGGTAACACAGTAATCCCAGAGATGAATATAAACTGGCATAGTCAGTGTGAGGGAAAACAAGCCAGCACTGACTGTCCCTCAGCTGAGTCATGCTGGGAATTCCTGTCAGAGGCAGAATGATGTCACAATCCCTGTAAGAGACCCAGGGCCCATCACTGCATCTATCAAATCTGTGTAGTCTGCAGCATTAAGGTATGAAGTTGTCCACACAAAAAGTTAAAGTAAAGAATGAATTGCAGATGTAGAGAATAAAAAGTATGGTAGTCAAGGCAAGATTCCAGTGTTATTATTGTATAGGCTAACTGAATACAGCTCAAATAAAACATAAATGTAAATTCTGATAATGATTCCGACGGTATCATTCCTTTGTGTCCTTATCGTTAGAGTTCTATGTGTTACGCCTGCCAAGTTTCAAAGCTAAACTCTTATTTAACAGAGCAGGAAACAAATTATTATTTTACATTTAGAACAGCTTTTAGTGTACAGAATTATATATTTATCGTTATCGTTGTAGTTATCATGAACAGGCCTTTAGATTTCAAAACTGAAACAAATACAGGTCCTTCTCAAAAAATTAGCATATTGTGATATTTTCCATAATGTAATGATAAAAATTAAACTTTCATATATTTTAGATTCATTGCACACCAACTGAAATATTTCAGGTCTTTTATGATGATTTTGGCATACAGCTCATGAAAACCCAAAATTCCTATCTCAAAAAAATCAGCATATCATGAAAAGGTTCTCTAAACGAGCTATTAACCTAATCATCTGAATCCACGAATTAACTCTAAACACCTGCAAAAGATTCCTGAGGCTCATTATGGAAAATATCACAATATATCACAATATGCTAATTATTTGAGAAGGACCTGTATTATAAATATTGCTGTAAGCATATAGGTTTAAGTAAATTACTAGTAAAACTATTGTAACACAAGTATCTATTAGGCTAAATACTGTAATAGTGTTTAGCCTAATAATTTAGCCTAATAATTTATTACAGATAAAAAAAAAGACAATGTTTTCAGATTTGCCCAGCTGCAAGACCCACCGCCCAACTCTGACCTCACAAGAGGGTAAAATACGGCTTTTACACTCAGTATAAACCATTGTTCAATTTATTGTATAATACAATATGTAATATTTGGCATTCTTCAAGTTTGATGTGTTGACAGCTGAGTTAAGAGCCGGTGTCATTAACATTCGTAACTTAGGTGGCCAGTGCAAGAGAGTCTTCAGTGGAGATCACAGAGACTTCCAAAGAGTCTACTCAGATATAGCATTCAGGTGAAAAATTCATTTTAGGCCCATGTCTTTATTATAATGATAGCTAGGATATTACAGTCAAACCATAATGTATTCAGACACCTTCAGCATTTCTCACATTATCACGGTTTATTCGCTATAGTTTAGAAAATGGTAATAAAACATAACAAGAACTCAGAGTTAAACTGTCTAAACAAATTAATCTTGAAAATGTCAGATAACTTTGATAGAAAGGTACGTATTGGATTGCAATCAACCAAACATTATTCAGCTGTTAAAGTTCACAATTAGATAATACCAATATAAGTTAACCAATTACAAATTACAAAATGTTATTAGTTCGCATTAGCAATTAAAGAAAAAACACTTAAGCAAAACATGGCAAGGTGAAAAATTAAATGAGGTCATGTTCATAAAACCTTTCATAATGAATTGAAACAGGACAAGGTAACAATGCAATCATCATATGAAATAGTAAAAAAGGTTAACATTTTTTGATTGTATTATATTTTAAATGCTGTTCTTTCTGTCTTAAAAACCTATCATCTGCAGATAATAAGAATGAGTTAGAGGTGGCTCAGTTCCAGAACAATGCTCCTTAGTACCCCCTCTCTCTGAAAACTTCTGGAAGGATCTTTCAGCCCCGCCCAGCACATATGACCCTTCAGCCTGTCTATTCTTTATACAGCATTATGGCAAACATTACATGGAAGAGGGCTCTCTGGGTGGCCAGTATCAGGCCCTGCTGGAGGTGGACACAAGCTATGTGATGGAGATGAGTATGTGTTAAAGCTGCGGTAGGGAACTTTTGACGCTCTAGCGGTTAATAAACAGAACTGCTTGCGTCTTGCGGAAGAACATCGTAGCCGGAACTACTTCTCTCTGTTTATGTCTATGAAGAATCACAAAGGTACTGTGGAATCTAAAATAGTCCGAATATAAACAATTATTAGGTGCACCCTAGTGATTCAGGACAAGCTAAAAACACGGTTTGGAAAATGGATTCATGGTGTACTCGCTTATTATATACATTTTTCTACATTTTGAACACAAACAAAGTTACGGACCGCAGCTCTGATTGGTTGTTTCTTACCAGGAGCGGATGAATTTCTGAAATGGCAATAGGACCACTGGGAGGAGCCAGAAGAGCTTGATTTTTTTCACAGATTATCTGTCTCATATTCTACTGTCAGGACATAATGACAGGTTTAACAAATATGTAAAAAAATATATATTTACAAAAGTTACCTACTGCAGCTTTAACTTCCGGTTTTCCTATATTAATATTTAAAGGGATAATTCACCCAAAAATTAAAATTCTGTCATTAATTACTCACCCTCATGTTGTTCCAAACCCATAAAACCTTTGTTCATCTTCGGAACACAAATTCAGATATTTTTGATGAAATCTGAGAGCTTTCTGATCCTCCATAGACAGCAATGTAATTACCGCATTCAAAGGCCAGAAATGTAGTTAGGATATCGTTAAAATATTCCATGTGACATCAGTTTTTCAACCGTAATTTTATGAAGCTAGGAGAATACTTTTTGTGTGCAAAGAAAACAAAAAGTAACGACTTTATTCAACGACTTTCATTCTTCCATGTCAATCGACTCACGTTCACAAGAGTACCATGATGTATGCAATATTCAGTATTTCAATATAAGTGTATTTGATTGAATATAATTTTAAAAATCCAAATATTTTAATTTGTGTTTGATTTTTATTATTAATATTATTATTAATATTATTATTTTATGTAATATATTTTAGTGTAATATATTTGAATGCAGTGCAATGTTGGCACACAGCCCTTAAGCTTGATCAACCTTGATTTTTCTGGTCTAGAGAATTTTATTTTATGCATGCTTCAGTCCAGATTTTGTGTGATGGGTGCCAGAATGGTCATTTTAGCTTTTCCTCATCAACAAAATCCCTGTGTAAAATATGTGTGAATCTTTCTTTATTTTTTCTCTCTGTTTAATGTAGGACATCCTGTTTATATCGCTGGCCTTAATATTCTAGATTTGGAAAACCCTGACAACCCTAAAGTAATAAAACACAAGGTATGACAGAATTAAGACATCAAAAACATGTGCATAGAAGTATAAAGTAAGTATAGAAGTATTCATAATCTGGCATCATATCCCTAGTTGCGGTCACTCTATGAGGTGGTCAAAGAGGTGCCATGTGCCGGGCTGAAGAAACTCCACCTCAAGGGGGCACTGGAGGCCTATCTGGAGGAGCAGAGCCCTTGGCATGACAGTGTGTGCAGGCCGGCCATCATAGGGTAATGCCTGCCAGAATGGCCATGTCCTCAGAGAACCACCTGGCAAGAATGTTTTTGTTAATTTATTACAGATAAACTCAAATGCAAATGTGTGTCTTTAATGATACACGATTATCTGAACAATCAGTAATGATATTGACACAAAATTGTATTTTGGTTTGGACATCTCTGAAGATGATGAAAATTTGTAGTGCATTCAGCTGAATCAGTTCCTGCTATGTAGGCCTATCTATTCTCTTAACTGAAGGATTCGTTTTTTATTTTTTACTATATTCATTAAACCAACTTGTGGATAAGTTCCTCATGGTATGTGGTTAATTATTGCACCATAATCAATACAGCCAGCTCATAACTCATTTGCATATACAATGCAGTTTTCTTATGAAAGCATTGATTCAGCACTGAAAGCAGTTTATATGTTTAAAGTAACAAGCCTGTTCTTCTTGTCTCAAACTGGTCCTGCTTTACAAGAGTAACTGAAGGAGTCTGGAGCTGCTGGTCTGCCTGGAGTAGCTGCTTCCAGGGTCAAAGTCAAGGACTCGGTCGTTCCTGCTCCAAGAAACGGAGGCAGGAACTGCATTGGAGAGACCATTGAGGAAGAGCTGTGAGGACCCTGATTTTGAACACCTCAAGTGTGGATAAAAAATTAGTACATTTTATTTTGGTTTTCATTTTTTCATACAAACTCACAACTGTTCTTCCATACTTTAGAATGATGGAGCCCCATTGCTTTGATCCCTCAGTGACACCAGTGAAGACGTGTAAAACTCCACCTTCTTAGACAAATGGATTTGTTTTGGGTAAGTGTCTCTCTAATCAAGGGAACTGGAGGGGGATGGATATAAGCACATACACATTCAATACACAAAACTCTCAACAGACATGTGTTTAACATCTAATTTATCATGTTTTCAGGACGCCAAAGACATCTATCCAGTGGGCAGTAAGACTGAGTACACCTGCACAGACAGACATGATCACATTGACAATCACTGAATAATAATGATGTAATAATGACCATAATGTAAATAATGTAATAATGTAAAAACTGAGTAATAATGACCATACAAAGCAGCATGCATTATTGTGAAAAATATATATATATATATATATATATATATATATATATATATATATATATATATATATATATATATATATATATATATATATATATATATATATATATATGAAGAACTAGAACTTCAAGAAACAATACTGCAATATTGTTAAAAGTTTTAGGGACATGTAAGAATGCTGTAAAATGAGGATGCTGTCAAAAATAATGTCATAAATAGATTTTCTTTATCAGTTTACTTCTATTAACTAAAATAAATCAGCATTTGGTGTGACCATCCATTACGCTCAAAGCAGCTTTTGCCCTAGGTAGCTTTGCAGGTATGTCTCTTGAAGCATCTTGGAGACTTTGCCACAGTTCTTCTAGATTCAGTCTGTCTCAGTTTATCACTTTGGATAAAAATATCTGCTAAGTGCAAAAAATGTATATGTAAAATTGCAAATGTATCCCCAGGTTCGAAATGTGAATGTAAAAATCCTAAAGACTGTTCAGATGACTCCGCCCACCTGTGTGTCTCACTAATGGGCGGAGCTCCTGAGATGGTTTCAGAGTGTGAGGCCTCGGTTTGGAGATGTCAAGGGAAACACATCACAGTACTCAGCATTGGACATGTCAGGCTTAAACCACAACTTTCAACTGCTTGTTGCAACTGTATGATTTTGATAACTGTAGTAGACTGTACTGTAGTAATACATAATATATATAAAATAAATAATATTGTGAATAAGTGTAAATTGTAGGGCAATGCCGGCTCAAAGTCACAGTTACACTTTTCAGTGTAATCAATATAAAAATATTTTATTTTTATTGGTCTCTGCATATGCTGGGATATAAGAAAGCATTTTAATGTTGCAAAAATATACACTTAAGTTTTAACAGATAATTACAACACATCTGAAAGTCTGATAATGTTTTATTGTGAAGTTCCACATCAATATTCTGCCAGCTCAAAGAATAACTGCATAGCATGCTGTGTGTGACTATAAAACAACAATGGGTTATCTGTACAAATCAATAATGTGTGAGCCTTTCAGCTGTGAAAATGTCTATGAAATTGGTGCACAATTAAGAACTTGCACAAGGACCTTCGTGCAGAAGCTCAAACTCCATCTTGCTGCACTTCATGGCAGCCATGAAGCACAGATTCAAGCTCGTTGTTCTTTGCGTTCTCACAATTTTCAAGCAGTACATTTGCTTCCCATCTTTGGAACATTCTCTGGGGATTTTGCACTCGCATGTTTTTGATTCTAAGAAGAAAAGATGATGTTGAATGATTTCAATTGAATACAAACCAAAGGTGCTTTTATTCTGAAATAACACGTTACATAAGGATTCGTGATCAGATCTGTACCTGAGCAGGTCTCCCATTCGTAACAGGTGTCTGAACCGCAGGGTTCCCGCACCGAGCTCTGCTCAGATACATTGGCCCTGAATTTGGCCCAGTCCAGACTGACTGCGTCGGTTTTGCATGGTCCATTGTTCATAAAGTATAATCTTTCTCCATGACAACGGTCAGCATGAAAAGCACAGAGGGACGTCATAATGACAGTCTCCTTGTCAGCGTCAAAGACACACAAATCTGCTCTGTAATTTCTGCAGGATACATACACAAATGCATGGTGCTTAATGGTCAAGTTTCCAAACAGACCACAACAAAACTTGAAACTACTGACATTCACACCTGCATCTCTCTTTGGACATGCATGTGCATTTAGTCCCATCATGCATCTCTCCAGGTTCACAGCTGCTGTCTGGTACAAAGGGTTTATCTGCAGAAAAAATTGTGTTATTCATTTAACCAGGTTTGCATCAAAAGAGCTAAAGATGTAAATGTTTTGTGAAAATGTTATGAAAAGCTCATTTATTCTGTGAAAATACCAATCTTGCAGTTTATGTCTTGTGGGATGCTTGGCTCCCAAACAAGACTCTTCCCACACGTGTAATATTGACGCCCTGAGGGGCTCATGCCACTCTCTAAGCAGGCCAGCATGATGTCACTTCCTACTTGAAACTCCGTTTTGTCTGGGTATATCGTCATGCCATCAGGTACTGTGGGTTTGGAGCAGACATGTTCTGGAATGATAGTAAAACATATTATGGAGTGAAAACTGTATGGGAAAAATATTAGCTTTCAGATCATAAATCATATCAGCATTTCTATAGCTTACTAATGCACCGTCCCTTTGGTTTCTCCCAAGAGCCGTCTTGCAAACAGTGAATGAGCTGGTATCCATCCAGTTTAAAACCAGTGAAGCAGACAAATTCCTCGTGATCTCCATAATCATACTGACGTTTGTTGATCTGGAATTAGAGGGAAAACCTGGACATTAGTGGAAGCAGGCAGGAATAAATAGCATGTGATATAAAAGTTTAAGTTCTTTGTGTTTCTTCACCCTCAGGTGGCTGTTGGCAGGTGAACGGGGTTTTGGACAGCCAGAAGCTCCGGGGGGCAACTGGCTCTCACGGGACCCTTCAGTCTCAAAGTCATCATCATTAATGCACACATTTTGCCTGGGAAAGAAGTGTCATTGCACATGAAATTGTGCTTGATCAATAACCTAAAATGCATTTAAATGAATACCTTTACAATACAATTATGAACCAACTGAAACTACATGTACGCAATAAACAGTTAATTATGCAGCATTAATTATTAGTAATAAACAGTAATTTATCAGTAAATTAAAATTCATTTAAAGGGATAGTTCACCCAAAATTCACCCATTTGTTGTTTCAAACCCGTAAGACTTACTTCTGAAGAACACAAAAGAAGATATTTTGGAAAATTGTGGAAGCCAAACAGTTTCAGGTGTCACTTGGTGTCAATTGTATTGTATTGTATTATGGGAATTGAAACTTGTTGCCAAAATTCTTCTAAATATATTTTTTATTTCGTATAAGAATGTCATACATTTGTAATTACATGAGGGTAAGTAAAACATGGATTTTTTTATTTTATTTTTCTGGACTATCATTTTTTGAAAATATATTATTAGAAATTTAACAGCTAAACCAAATGACATTTGTGAGAATAAAAAAGCATCCTGTAGAGGTACATGCACAGCTGGGAAATGAAATGTCTAAAGCACAATCACATTGTAAAAAAACACTTGACTTGTTTTATTAAAGTGGTTTCAGGAAAAACACATTTTACTCTAAGTCTACACAATAGAGTGTGTGTGAGAAAGAGTGAGCAGAAGAGAGAGGTTAGATTGTATGGATTGTATGCAAATGACTAGCTGCATGCACACAATACATATTCCTCAGAATGAAGCTAGGAACAAATTAATATGTGTTCACACATGCAATTATGTGTTCACACATGTAATTGCATGAAATATTAGTGCCATTGACCCCAGTGATACCTCCGTTTGTAGTCTACAGACAAAACAGGGCACTTACGTCTGGAAAATAGAGATGGTGCATTCCTCCACCTGTTTCTCAGGGCCTTGGCAGGGTCTGCCGCCTCGCTGCGGTGCAGGGTTGTTACAGGTCCGTGAGCGATGCTTCTTCAAAGTGGCGTCACAAGTACTCCAAGAGCTCCAGCAACTCCAGTGCCCATCAACTTCCTCTGTGAGATGTGGCCAGAAATTGATTTCTCACACCTTATCTATTTTTTTTTATAATGAATCATTTTTTAAGCATTTACTTTTATGCATATTGTGTGTATGATATATCTTAATAATATTATCGATTAAATTAACATTTGAAATTACATATTTTATGCTCTACTGGATACAGATATTTATAGGCATGCATGTAAACCTGTAGTATAGTCCCGGGCACGTTTCTCGCAGTTTGATCCATAGGTCCCTGTCTGGCAAATACAAATGCACTCTGTTCCAGAAAGAGCAGGCCGAGCATTATTTGGGCAGGGGGCACATTTGCAGGAATCAAATTCGGTCTGATATTCTTCCAGGGCCTTATGAAGATGCCTTCTCTTTGTCACAGCACAAGGGAAGCCCTGAACCAGACTCACTAAAGGCAAAAGCTAGATAAGACATTGAAAAAATCCATATTAATTGAATGATATAGTATACCTATTTTAAGTTCTTGTGTCATTCCTTTGACTTAAATTTTATTTTATACCCACAAATATTTGACAGGTTTCTCTATCTAACCTCAAAATCTATAACAGTTGGATTGTCTATTGTAGATTTGACCCAGTCCTGGTATGTGGTGCTGTCTGGCGATACGCCCCTCTTCTCCCAGGCCAGGGCTGCTGTAAATTCAGCTCTGCCTCCTTGCACTGACGTGATACACTTCTCTGCTGCTTTTACAATTGACCCTGGAGTGGACAAGTGCATTTCAAATAGGGGTTATATAACTTAAAACATAAGCCATATATATTAAATAATACATTTGTCTATGTATTACCTTCATATTTGGTTTGTATTGAATGTTTCCCACATGTGGAACTGAATGATTTTCTGTTATAGAATATAGTAAAGATGGAGGAATCTTGGCTAAAGCAACTATTCATGTCTACTTCTGTCAGTCCTGGGAATCATAAGGAGATACAGCTGATTAAAAAAAAACAGTTTCATTGCATTTCAGAATGAGAAAAAAACAATCTAATGAAGTCACTTGAGCTCCATGTGACCAAGAGCTCTAATGCTGTAATCAGACAATCATGTCTGCTTACCATAGGTCTTTAGTTCTTCTCGATCATACTGGAAAAGGAGGTCATACTTCCCCCCTAATGTCCCAGAGCTGAAATAATGTGTCCCAAAAAGCTGGAAGATCTGTCTGTAAAGGGCGTAGTTGTATTCCAGTGGCAGACTGTTCAGAAACTGAAGGAACTGGTCTGCTAAGTAGAGGCCAGAGGGTTTCAGTCTGAATGTTGATGTGGCAATAACCTGATGCACCCTGTAAAACTCAGAGTCCTGCACAAAAATTACAGAAAGAGATCTGAATAAATAGGCATAAATAAGGAATAGAGCATCATAGTTTGATGCATAGGCGGAGTTTAGGGGGGGCTGGGGGGGCAAAATCAATAATGATTTTGTCTGAGCTATGAATAAAATGTAAAAATTTAAAAATTCACATTTTTTCATTTTATTTGTATTATCTTATTATTTTAGTGGTTATAATAAGTAAGTTTTGGGCAAAATTAAGCCCCATATCCTTTGCGAGTTGCGAATGATTCTCAATTTTTCATTATTTTCCCACTTTAGCAAGTTAACAAATATTTGTTGCTCCGCTAATAAAAATGTGGTGGACTGAGTCATTTATAGCTGAATTGGACAGGATATTTGATGCTATGCAATATTCAATACACAAGCCTTAAAGGGGACATATGATAGGATTTCAAGTTTTCCTTTCTCTTTGGAGTGTTACAAGCTCCTGGTGCGTAAAGAAAATCTCAAAGAGTCTCAAACCCAAAAAGATATTCTTAAATTAAGTTAAGACTCCTCTACGCCCCCTAAAAATGTCTCGTTCTAACACACACCCACATGTCTATGTCACTACACTGTAAACCCTAATATTGCCTTGACTTAAAAAATCAAGTAATGTTGACTAAACATTACTTAAAATTTTGCATTTTGGCCCTGTCACTTAAAAATATGAGTTAATTTAACTAATTTACCTTAAAAATGCATAAACTTAAGATTTCAAGTGTTGTGAGCTCAAAATCATGAGTAATCCTTTCGAAAAACTCAACGTCACTCTGTTCTTCCTTTAATGTGACTGGCCATGGGAGAAATTCTGCCTAGCAACAAGAGAACAAAAGCACTGATTGGTGGGTTACAAAATTTGTCCTTTTGGTCCGTTTGGTTGCTGAACTACAATTCAAGAGGAAGTTTTTCTTTGTGTACTATGTTCGGTGACTAAAATTATGTAGATATAAAGTTGTTTTGCATGATTTCTACTGGTGAAATATGTTAATTTAAATCCTTGTGGTACGTGATTTTGAGATTATTGAAACGACAACTTAAGTATTTGATGAAGTGGCCCAATCGTTTTCCTTTGAGCGAAAGAACATGGCAGCTAAAGTTACTGCTTAACTCGTTAGATCGAAAACCCTAATAAGTTGAATGAACTAAATTGATTGAGTAAACTCGTTGCCTCAATTTAATTGAGTAATGGAGTCCCCCAAAACTTACATATTTAAGTTTATTTAACTTGACGGTTTTGTAGATTGGACTTAAATCACTCAGTTCACCAAACTTGATGCTTATTTAATGTACTTAAACAATTATGTTCACTTAACTTGGTACTAATTTCAAGTGTACATATATTTAAGTTAACTCAACATGTAAATTTAACTGAAAATGATGTTCTTATTTTTGACAGCACACTGAAGTAAAACAAATAACAGCATATTTAAACTTTGACCTTTTGACAAACTGTCACAATATTTATGAAAATACAATAAACCCTATACTGCACTGTAAAAAAAAAAAGTATTTTTATGTCTTTGCAGACATTGAAAAGACATCCACTGAGGAGAGAATGTTTTTATGATGTCTTTTTTAAATGTTTTTTATGTCTTCTGTACATCCGATATAGACGTTCACATATCCTCCTTACAAGGTTCTGTGACTTTATTTCTGTCAGACATCTAGAGAAGCTCTAATTGAGAATTAACAGAGGTTTAAATGTGCATACTTGATTCATTTGAAGTCACCATTGTGGTGGAAAATGTTTGGTTTAGTTGGGATCTTGGTCCAGATACTTCTTATGTTCGCTTGTCTCTTGCTGCTATAACAGTATATTTTAAAATGCTGTTTTTGTGGCGAAAAAAGATGAAGTTTAGTGGGAAGATTTGCATAACACCTCCCAAATGTTCACGCAAAAAAAGAAGACGTAACTTTTATTTTCACTGTTGCTGCCTTGTTGTGGAGAAGCTGAGTTTTTCTTTGTTAAAGCAAAACGTCTTTGTTTGGCCTTCCAAAAGAGGACACAACTAGAAATCAGTGGACATGTTATATTTACAACATTGTTCCGGAACAGTTCAACCCAAATATGTGTGCAACGCATTTTGCGGAGGATGAGAGTAGCCTACAAAGTGAAGTTTTATAAACAATTTTCGGTAGGAGCACGCGCAGATAATCAACGCGACTAATTCACTATTAATAACCGCACCATCCATCCAACCACCTCGAGAGAGAGAGAGAACCATACAAACCATAGAATCAGAGCACACCTCACTTTTCAGACCGATGAGCTTTGTAAAAAACGATGCATTTCAGAAGGTTGGGCATAGAGGAGAAACAATAATGTACAGTATGAAGAAAATAATGTTTTTTGTTTTTTTTTACCTTAAACCGCATAAACACATTTCTTTACACCAAATAGAGAAAATAATGTTCTTTATAGGAATATCATATGACCCCTTTAAGATTCACCATTGGCATGTGACTATAGTGGATCTTGTGAAATGTGCCATGATCGCATCACCGATTACTCTTGAGAAGCTTATAGATGAAGCAGGCTACGGAAGGACAGATATTCAAACTTTTTCAAACTACTGCAGTTTACCCTCATGCTGTCCATTGGTTCAGCTACATCAAAAAGTGGCACAGGACAGATTCTCAGATCTTTCTTTACTGCACATACAGAATGATTTGACTGGAAAACTATCAGAAGAAGAAAAGATAGTTAAAGAAAGACTGTGGTCATCTACGGCACAATTCAGAAAAAGAGGCTGCTTTTCTGCATTAGGTATGTTTTTCTGTTTTGTATGTATTTCTCATGTAGAATATGGTATATAAATATATGAAATGTAGAACATATAAAAAAAAAAGTGTTTGTGGCTCGTTTGCCAGTGGCTGCCCCCCCCCCCAGCATAAAAGGGAAACTCCATCTTTACTCTAGAGATCTCTTGCCTTTTGTTGAGATGATTTCACTGCATCTTTGAGCAGTAGGCTACGTGAGTCTTTGGCCAAGTTGACTTTTTGGGATTTGATGTCTTGCTCTTTAATATCCTCAAGATTTTCTACCTGGAATGAATTCAAATCAAATCAAATTTTAAAATACAATGATTGATCAATTTTATGTGATTTGTGTGATTGTTTTCAAAGCTATAAATATCTCTGGATCTAATTTGTTATTTTTTAGATGCACTAATATTGAAATCTTGGTCAATACTGTACGTCGTTTTTTTTAAATGGATATATATTCCTGCCAATTTCCTGCCAGAAATAACATTAAAGGAGGTTTTGGTACATCTTACCCATTAACTTGGGCAGAAATTAAATACTGAATAATAGCTAATATATTTGAAACAACAAATGAACATAGCCTACGTGTATGGTGTCAATATATTGTGTAATTTGGATATCTTTCTACTCCAGCTAACAAAGTATGACAGACAGAAATGACATTTTTCCCACCTTGATTTCATATCTCTCAATGTTGTCAGGGATTCTGTAATAGTTTCTCCTGTGTCTTTGTAGAGTGCATGCACCCCCCATGAAGGAGTTGTCCAGAACAGCACCTCTCATCTGCTCTGCTGCAGCATCAAATCTAATTTTAAATATAACTTTCATCAGTTTTAAGATGAGTACAATCACAGATAAGCCAGTTTGTTTTGCCGACAACATGACAACACCCTGAAATCTTACAACGTCCATGAAAATGTTTTGCAATCTAAGAAACCCAAATGATCTTTATTTGTAACTCACCCGTGACCAATTAGGTCTGCTCCAGGAATGAAAGCAAATACCCGGTTACTTGAACACACGCTTTTTGTTTGCCCGCAGTCTTTCTCATCAGAGTTGTCTCCACAGTCGTTCTGTTTGTTGCACTGCAGAGTAGCGTTTATACATCTTCCTAGCAAGTTGAAGACAATAAAGCAAGTTGGTTTCTGAGCATTTAAAACTGCAAATATGTTCTAGATTATAAAATCAGTGTAGGACAAATCTTAAACCTAAGGCACAACTATGCTGTGTTTTTGTGAAGAAGTTGATGAAGATAATTACCACTGCCACAGGTGAACTTGTCTTTACAGTTGACACGATCAATCCCACACTCCTTGGAGGGATGACAGACTCTTTCCTCTGTAAGAGATGGACTACAGGCCTCCCCCCCAAACTGACCTGGCCTCAAAACAGACCTGGTTCTGAACTAAATCACACAACATTCACACACTTACTAGGGCAGTGTACAATATTTAAGCTATTTCACACTAGAAAGAATGTTGAGAATTGCTGAATATTAGCAAAATCCCTTTAAGACAAGTCATGTCACACTGCGGCCATCTTTGACATTCCTTTCGGCATGCAAGTGCAACTCCTTTCTCTTTGAATGAGGAAACATCAAGTTCTAAAAAACTGTTCACTACTTCAGCTAGCGATTACATTTCATATTTGAAATCACCAATCACCATCACCAATCTGATAACAAGTGTGTCATAAATGTTGTTTATTTTGATAAATAGCATTATAAAAAAAAAGTATTATTCAGACTAGAACAGCCAGTAATCATGCATAGTCCTGAGTGCATGTCTCTGGCTGAATGTTTCTATAGCAACCGGGACTTCTAGCTGCGCTGACTTTAGCGATTGGCTCTTTCATTTAGAAGGCGGGGCTTCTAACTATAGAGCAGCCATATAGAGCATTGCATTTCCCCCATTTAAAACTATATGAGTGACCAGTCTTGGGTATAATCTTTGATATTAGCACAATATTAGAACAAGGCTACATTCTGAAATTTGGAAAAACAGCATGGTTGTGAGCATGATCATGAGCATGATAACTTTTTTTAAGAAGTTACAAAGTTACATTTTAGACATTTTCTAACAATTTAACAAGCGCATTTTGAATGAATCTGCTGAATGAATAAGTCATCTACATCTTAAATGACCTAAGGGTGAGTAAATATTTAGTTAAATAAACTGACAGCATGTCAGAAATTTCCCAAATTTATTCTGCTGCTATATCAGCATTATTTCTGGTATTGTATCTCTTGAAATACTGGTAGACCAATCAGTTTTAAGGACCATAAACTAACTTTGGAATAAATCTCTTAATTTTAATATCTGTATGTTTTACTCACAGATTTTTTGGCACACGGCGAACACTCTGACCAGGGTCCAAACTCAGTCAGCTGACAGTGTATGGGACAAGCCTCAACACTGCATGCTCTGGTCTCATGTGTCTGACAAAACTGGACACAATTGTTTTTGATCCAGTGTTCATCATGGCGTACAGCCCTGCAACAAACAAAGGTACATATTAAAATAATCAACTTTGTACATCGGAAATATGTTAAATAATGGTTACCTTGTACGTGTTTGGGTACCATAGTTACAGGTATTGCTGCAATAGGTCCATGAACTCCATGGGTAATGGTCACAGAAACATCCCATAATGGGAGTAAATGAAGCCAGGGTGCAGAGTAGGACAAGGGGAATGGTAGTACGATCCATAGAGAAGAAAGCCTGTTGGAACTTGATAGCTTAAGGGATAGTAGAAAGATATATGCAAACATACGCATCAGTTTTAAAACATTGAGTAATCAAGAACTTACCACAGACAGTTTCTTTAGAAGAGCTGCAGAAACCTAATAGTACATGAGCGTGATGAATAATGCATCAATTTCAGACTCCTCCAAAAGCATGCAAGCACACTATCATGTGTAATTTTAGCCTCCGAGTTTAACTGCGATATGAATTAACATTAAAATCAGAGAGACAGATGCACAATCAGCTACTCTGGAAAAGTAACTCTAATTCTGACCTGGATGAATTGTCTTAAAGAATTCCCTCACAACTCTCTTTACAGAATTTGTCCATCCCCCTTTGCTTCCAGTAAACCCCTGCAGCTGGAAGTCTTCACTTTGACATTTGGCTCCTGCTTTAGACCATGGGAATGTGGACAGGGAGAACATGAATAACATGTTATTACAGGTCAGAGTTATTGTCTTTCTTCATGCCGAATTTAAGGTCTCTTTTGCACGTTATGTTATTTTTCATAACTTTGGTCTTAATTTTAAACATGCATCAGTTTCTTAAATTTTTTAAAGGGTTTATTTTAAAGGCAAAAAACAATGCAAATTACTGTAGGATGCAATAAAACAAACAATTACAGTAAAAAAACAACAACTTTATTATAATTATAAAATGACTTATAGCTTATATGAGCTGTAACTATGCACACTTTATAGACACCTGACATGAGTTGCTGCAAACTCTCATTAAACTGATATGCATTTACACAAACCTGATGTCTTAAATGGATGGATGAAAAATAAATCTCTAAAATCAATTATAATAAATACATAATGTTTTATTTACAATTATTTGTATTATGTACATAGTGAAGTTTATTTTGTTATAGTTATTTCAAGCTCAGAATGAAATAGCAATGGCTTTAGTGCAGAGCATTCTTGTGCCCTTAAAATGACTAATATATATATATTTTTTCATAATTACCCCTTTATGGAAGACTAAATAAAAAGCATTCCACAGTGGC
The DNA here is from genome assembly GCF_003368295.1 of Carassius auratus. Lineage (NCBI taxonomy): Eukaryota > Metazoa > Chordata > Actinopteri > Cypriniformes > Cyprinidae > Carassius > Carassius auratus. Next base: position 14,952,510 of record NC_039263.1, on the reverse strand, counting down.
TAAATTTATAAAAATAAAAAAAACAAGCAAGATGATGAAATACAGCAATCCTATAACTAAACGTGCCCTTTCACCGACAACAAATTTTATGACTATGATAAAATCAGAGACAGATGTTATTATTTTACTTCATTCTCTTGCTTTTTTACACAATCATATGGTTTCACAGCACATGACGAAGTAAAAACAGACCACTGATTTTGCTTAAAAACTCAATTGGCAGGGTTTTGAGTCGAGGGGATTCTGTCCTCCAACAAGGGATTAAGTGGTTTTAACATTGTCCAGGGACAAGTTACATTAGCGAAACAGTTCCAGAGACACGAAGGAGACGAGTGAAGCTTAAATTGATCAATGATAAGAAAAGAAGACTTGAGAGTATTGAAGGTTCAGCCAGACACAAGGCAACAAAGCCCGGAGAATCGCCTCTTCCTCTGCCTCACCAGTGGATAAGGACTCAGATTTAGCAGACTGCTGTCATCTACACACATAAAAGCACAGCATTAAAAAATAAAACACATTTCTAGCTATATGAGCATTTTTTTTTTTTGTTGAAAAAACTATATCATCAGAATAATTTCCTTAAAAAATTTTGAGACATACCTTGATTTTTCAGTGGCAAAGGCATTGTCTCCCTGAGTTTTCTTAGAAGGTTCCTCATTTCTCGCGTATCACTGGAAGACATTTCACAACATAGGAACGTCAACAAAGATTATAGCCAAAATTATTTATTTATAAGTGCCTAAAGGCCCATTAAATTGACTGACAAGCCATTTTATATACAAAAGTTTGGAGTCTGTAAGATGTTTTACTTTTTTTTTTTTTTAAGAAGTCTCTTATGCTCACCCTGGCTGCATTTATTTGATAAAAAGTACAGTAAAACAAGAATATTGTGAAATTTTACTATAATTTTACATGTTTATTATTTTCATATATTTTTTTACATTAAAATGACCAAAGCTGAATTTTCATTATCCTTCAGTAGCCTACAGTAACCTGTCACATGATCCTTCCGAAAATCACTATAATATGCTGATTATTATCAATGTTAAAATGCATTTGTGCTGCTCAGTATTTTGGTGGAATACATGGAATATGTTTATCAGTAATTTTTCTATCAATTTAATGCATGCTTGATGAACAAACTTATACATTTTGATAAAAAAATCTTACTGACCTCAAACATTTGAACGGTAGTGTATTCATAAATATTTAGCAAAAAATTTTTAAGTTTTGTTTTTACACCTATAATGAATGATTATAAATCAGCAGCCATTGTTTTTTTGTTTTTATTTGATTATGTATTAGCATTTGCTCATTCCTTTCAAAGGTTTGCAGTTTACAGTCCTCCTTTTTCTTTTTCTCAGGTTTTCAAATACTTTTTGCTTCAAATTTTTTCATGTTGTAATTCATCTCAGAGCTGGTAGGTTGTTTCAAATCCCTATGGAGTAAATTAAGTAGAAAAAGTGGAAGCCTTTCCTAATTAATCCAGTTTGTCATACTGTACCTCTCTATGTTCTCAATGTCTGTGCACACGACCCAGGATTCCTGAGGAAAATCTACAGGTGATGATGATCGATCTTCCAGCATCGGCACATCAGAGCTTTCATCGACCCTGTAGTCCACGTTGGGCTCAGGGCACACATCATTTCCTGAAGCGAGTGACACAAGAGTCAAAGTTATATTTTGTTTTGCTTGCAGTGAATGCTTAAAGGGACTGTTTTATGTAGTTATTGTGCCATCCCCGCCACCTTCAGACTGACAGTAGCATTTCAGCATGCAGTATATTAGCTTTATGTACTCATGTCTGTTTATGTAAAGAATCTGCTGTCCTCTGCTGGCTGTCATTGACACAACACCTTTCCTATGGAGCTGCAGAACACCCAACAGACACATAGATTTAAGCATCTCTGTAATGTACATCTCCAGACAGCACTGAAGCTGGATGAACAATCTGCATATTTCTGGGTGGATTTCACCATCCTCTGGCCTAAGAAAAGCACAGTGAGAAAAAGAGAAACCACATTATATGGCATCTTACCTGACACGCCATCAAATCTGCATGGCTGCTCTAACAAACAGACTTACCCAGAGATTGCGATGAGGTTTTGATAGGCCACCTGGGCTACAGCGCATCCTTTGACGCGAGTCTTGTGCATCTGTGCCCTTAAAGAAGGACAGTCAATTGTATTCTCCCCTATGGAGATGACCTGCTCACGATGGAGAGCCACAAGAGTGTTGAACTCCTGAACGGTCTAAAATGAAGACAAATCCTGTTCAGTCTATTTTTAGAAAGTGAATGTGTATAGTTTAAGCTAAAGCAGTGTTTTGTAATGGTTGCTGGTTGGGTTGGAAGACCACCTTGTACCAGCACCAAACCATTTACCAGCCAGTCAAACTTGGTGATCATTTTAGACTAGCTAGAAATATTCCAAAATAGCTAGCAGTTTAAACTGGATTTTCCAGCAGGGTAAACACGAGTTTAGCTGCCATTGTCTAGATGCCACATAGCAACACATGGGATCGTGGGGAGGAATGTCATTTCTAAACAATGGTGCAGTATGAAAACACAAATAATAAACATAATAACACCAATTGTTTATCTTAGAAGAATCCATATATCAGTAATAAGTATCAATGTTTGTGGGCTATACGTTTCTACTGCAATTATTCGTAATGTTAACGCTAATACTGTTAATTTGCATATCATTGATGGTCATTTTAACGTGTAGACACACACACACACACACACACACACACAAAAAGCCTATCCAAAAATACTATACGCAGAAGAGTGACAAGGGTTGTCCTTCAGCGCGCTCACCGTTCTACAGTCATCCATCGCCCGCTGAGCTCTCCGCGTGCTCTCGGTGCTCTCCCGGCGCTCCGGATCCCTCACCGAAGATTTACCGATTTGAAAAATATTGGCTGCGGATCTGGGGCGGTTCTTTCGCCCGTTCGGTGCAGAACACATGCATACGCATCCACGAATAAAACCACGTAACTGAGAAAACGTCTCTAATCCGCCTGTCCTCGATGAGAGGGTGAGAACGATCCTTGGAAGCGGGTTGTTTCGATGATCAGAATAATGTGACGGAGCCGAGCGAGCGTCCGCGACGCTACGACTGCATCTCCCGCACTAACAGGCGAGTCACATTCACCCCTGTCGAGGGCCGAGCGCCGCTGCTGGATCTCCACAGATGCGGGCTTCAAGACCCCTGAATCGACGGCTTCGTCGAAGTAACACAATTGCTTAGTGTGAGGAATAAGAAACATTCGCGAAGAATATTTCCAGAACGTAAGGATTTGGTTCTAAAACAGGATGTTCTGTGCTGGGTGTTCTCTTTTAGGATTAAAATGAACAAAAAGTACAATCCCAAACGAGATTAGCCAAATCTTAATAAATAAATAAATCTCATTCCAGTATAATGAATTGACACAACAAAACATGTTCTGAAACATTTTACTGTGTAAAAGAAGCCATTAAATTTTTACAACATAAACCTGGGTTCTAACATTAAACGAGCATCTAAGCCACTCCAAGAAGGCCTTATGGTAACAGAAAAAGAGGCAGCTTATCAAAATGTACAGAAGGACTAAGCATTATACCCGGAATTATTGCTTTTTTCTCTTTTCTGCTGCATTATAATACTGTTTACAGGTCAAGTAGGCAGATGCTGTAAGGAAATTGCTTAACGGGATATCTATGAATTGCACAAACCCTGTAAGACCTAAACTACAAACAAACACACAAATGATTCTCCCAGGAAGAAAAACACCTTGATAATATTTTGTCTTATTTGAAGCTACATTGAAATAAAAGTATGAGGCACTTGATGAGATGTCCACTGTGAACAACATTCATTTGTCCAGCAATCAAAGTGAGAACTAATCCTCCATACATCAGAGGAGGAGGAAGTAGCAGAGGCCACAGAAGACGATGAACGCCATCACCCAGTGAAGAGAGTAGATAGAGATGATCACAAAGTCAATGTCAAATGGCCAGCCCCACATGTCTCCCAGATCCAGTGCATCCAGGCCAAATGCTCTGTGGGGAAACTGCCAGCGACTGGCAGGGCCGCCATGTCTCTGTATTCCTGAAAAAAAAAAAAATGAAATAAATGTGCAAACTTTTTAACGCCTAGTGTCCTGAAGACAAATGGCATTGCAAATGACATATAACAAACCCCAAAAGATGCGGAAACGCTTTGGACAGTTGGGCAGGGGCCATTTAGAATAGTTGGTCTTCTGAAAGGTCTCATGTCTTGAATGATACACTTTTGGAAAGCAAGTCTTTGTAGTTTGATTGAGCTCTGAAACAAAAGGTTGATCAGGTGGTTAGATAAAGTTCTTGCAAACGATATGACAGAAAATGGAGTTTATTTGTTCCACTCACCTTCCTGAAAGAGCACATGGGATATAAGGGTCCTACAGAGGGGACAGGGGGTATTGCTTGGCCTGTTCTTAGCTAGAGTTCTCAAACAGGGCTCACAGAACACATGACTGCAAGGATGGCACTTGTAAGGGCTGTAATATACCTCTAAACACACGGCACATGTGTATCCCTCCCTTTCTTCATCATCGCTGCCTGTTAAGTCCCACTTCATAGCCTGATAGGTAGAAATAACACATAAAATATGAATGAAGAACTGATACATTATGTTTAAGGGGGAAAAAAACAATTCTCCAATAAAATGACACCTGCTGCAACAGCCACATGTAACTGTGAATGGCGTATTAAGATCCTCAGGATCTTGCAGCAGCTTATTATTCGGATTTATGCCTGTCCTGATCCACAAATCTATTATTGACATTTTGCGAGAACTCTTTTCAGCACAACACAGATCCTTTTTTTAATAGCTCACATATTTATGGCTTATCTGACTCCTCGTAGATTTAACAATATAGAGCTGTGTACCATTCAGAATTGAGGAAGCAAATAGGATGCAGAATTGTAAATCAAATGTGGCAAAAACAACAACAAAAAAAGCCGTATTCACCCCAATAACTATAATTTTCCTGCAGCTCCAACAGTAGAGCATTGAGCTAGAAATGCCAAAGTCATGGGTTCTGAATAAATGTATACACTGAATGCAGTGCAAGTCACTTTAGATATGCCAAATACTTAAATGTAACAATAACAATAAAGTTATAATAATCATTTGAATTATATAAGAATAGGGAAGTCCACACCACAGCTATAACAATAATGTCACAAAGGAATGATGTCATTGCAATCACTTTCAGAACATAAACAGTGAGTTATTATGCAAAGTAGCTGTTGTTATATTTATTTTTATAAATATCATTCTTGATGTAAATGGGCCTTTAAAATGAAATGAAACTTATAACATCTGTCAGTGTAAAAAGTCAGTTTTAATTATCCATTTAATCATCCATATATTTGATATCTTCATTTTTCATTCATATTTAAGCAGGCTGCCAATAATTATGGAGTTTGACATTATGTAAAGTATTGCAATCTCACAAACTTTAACGTTGATAATGTAGAGTGCTGTTGGACAATGGTGTAGTGTTGTTTGCCAAATTTAAAACCTTTATAAAATGTATAATGTCTGTGTAAAGAAAAATGTCTGATCATTTCAGAAGAAATGCATATCAGGGTATAAATAGCCATAATTATTCAAAATTATTTATTTTTGGACTATAAGTTATGTGTGATTGTTATAAATGTCTGTGATTGCAATTCAATTAAATCTAAATGAACATCCTGAAGGGAAGCCAAATTGATTTAGTTCACAAATAAGAACAAAATGAGTCAGCACCACTCACAACTTTTAAAATATCTCACCAGATCTTTTGCTTCCTGCTGTCTCTGAATCCAATTCTCCTTCTTCCTCTGCTTCCTTCTTAGGCTTTTCAGGCGGTTTTTCTCTCTTTTGGAGAGCTTTGCCTCTAGGTTGGGTGAGATGCTTCCTGATGGCTCCTCCATCACTCGGAGTCTGACCTCCTCTGGATTCACAGCTCTTTCCAGAGAGCTTCTACTCTGGGAAGCAGAACCCACATGCCTTACTTCTAAGCTCTCCTGATAATCTGACAGCTGTGGTGGCAGTTCAGAAGGCAAAGAAACATCTGTGCCTCTCTCAACAGTCTCAAGAATCTGTGGTTCTTCAGTTGACTCAACCTCAAGTTCACTTTCAGCAGAGGCTACATGGGACACAGTACAGGAAAAGCTGAGGGTTGAGGAAGGAGAGGGACCTGAGCTTATTGTCTGAGGGAGAGCCTCCACCTCCTCCTTCCTCCTCACGGTATGTTCTCTAGTCCTTCCTAGTCTTGTCAGAAAGAATGGAGGTTTTAGATCCTGATCAACACGACTTTTACTGAGATGTACAGTTGTATCACATCCACAGGAGCATTTACAGCACTTTACAAAATTAAAGCCTCCTAAGCGAGCTCCACAATTCTGACAGTTTAATTTCCCCACTGTCCAACTGGCCTGCAAGAAATGCACATTTTATCAGAACTGATAATTTTCAGAAATCAAAAGCCCAATTGCATTAATTAAAAAACAAAGAAATGAGAACTACCTGATCAACACTTGCCAAAATCCAATCTGGCAAATTTTCAACATTCAAATGCCACACATTGCATGTGGCTGCAGTCTCGCTTGATGTTACTGCCTGTATTATTATAAAGCAATGTCACTTTTACATGAATGAAAATCTTAAACCTTTCCCAACATACTGCAGTTACCTTTCAAAGACAACATATTATAAGTTTTAGATCATAAGTCTCCCACCTTCAGGAGGCTGGTCGAGTCTATTAAACATCTACGGCACTTTCTGCAGCGAAGGTTTGTTGGATCTTCTAGTGTCCCCGATTGATCTTGTTCTTCAGTCTGATTGAAATGTGCATTAGAAAACCATGATTTATTACTGTACAAATCCCTAGGTAGATTAGTATTACACACAATATAATGCATGCATAAATAGTTTATTGTTCTTAAGTAGTGTAATATGTTGTCATCTTTGTATGTCTTCATAATTTTTTTTGCACATTAGAAAACTTAATGCTTGAGCATAAAACAGGCCAGTAACAATCTCTTGCCACAAACAACATTAAAATTATTACAACACAGCAAGAATCACTGTATTAACTATCTAAACTCGCACTAATTTTCTCGTCAAGTTTTTACGGATATTTAAACAGTGTAAGTTAGTGTTCTTAATGAAAAATCTACAGTATTAGTTCCTGTACTGTCCGGGTTTTTACAGTCATTGTTATGTAAATACTTCCTGTTTGTCTCAGTTAACATTTGGTTTACGTATGTACCAAAAAATAGCATACCACGAAAGAGCTAGCCATTTTCCTCGACGGGATTTCAGAAGAGCACCTAAAGTTGTTTGGCTAAAAGGCTAAAAACAACAAACTGGCTCTGTACTAACCACTCGAAGTGCAATTGCATTCGCTACGGAAGCCGCAGAGGGGAAAAGCCTCGGAACAGGCGTAAATACCGTAAGTACACAATAATGAATCTATTTCGTTCATAATGTTACTCATTCATTTATTAAATCAATCAAAATGTCCTAACCTAAAGCAGACGAATGCATAAAAATGTTGAAGAGAGACCTATAGGAACATGGAAAATTCAATCGAAAAATGCTTTAAAACACAACTGCTTGTGGTATATTTGTGGTGTAAGTTAA